>NW_024431626.1:0-7632 GCF_017639785.1 Mesocricetus auratus
GGTGGGTGGGGATGCACTACAGGTGCAGAACATTGTCACCAGACTCACAAAGTTAAATCAAAGGACAAATCAGGTCACACAGAGAAGGAGCATGTTAGTTATCCACTGGTTTTGCAGTACAGTGATGACCTGCCTGGAGCTGGGCACACTCTACTTGTCCCTCATTATGTTGCTGGTCCTCCATCTACCATCATTATACTGTAAGATTTTAAACCAAGACATCCCAGGAGAACAGCTTTTGCCTTGCAATATCCTGGCTTCTGGGAGAGACAAATTACTAGCCTGGAATCCTTGAATTCCAGATGCCCTTTCAGGCAGTAATGTCAAGACACTTCCCAGAAACACAAGTTCTTGTACTCCATTACCTGATTTCCATGCAAAAAACAACTTTCTCTTAGGAGTTCCCTTCTTCGACCCAGGAACTGCTGTTCTTCCTTTTGAAGCTTTTCTTTGATCGTTTAAACAGAAGCTGAATGTTAGCCTTCTGCCTCTCTCTGGTCTCTCTCCCCTCTCTATAGTCTTTCCCAAGGAGATCACCCAATCTTGCCAACATGTTCATATTTGAATCATAAGGGCACCGAAGGACTATCCAAAGGCAGTTCATGTTGCTAGAACACAGGTGACCAGGTGAAATCACTGGACTCCATGGTCTCCAGGGCACAACGGAATTTCAGGGAAGTGGCTGCTGATGTCATGTGGAATAATCATGTCCTCCCTGCTAACAAGCTTTCCTCCTACCTTAGGAGAAATCAGGTTTCCTTATGCAGGAGTCTCTCCTGGTACTCAAATCAAACCCTGCAGCACCTCCTTCTTCTAAAATAGATATCTCTAATTGGTTGGAAAACCTTTAGTAACTTCCACAGGTGGGATTAACTCTGCATTTTCCAGCCTCTCTTCAGTGTGCATTTTCTTCCTGTGGAAAAAAATTTCTGGTTCTAAGAGGATTTAGCAGTTGCGGAGTTACACTCAGACTGGTTTGTGTCCTGTACCAATATTAAGTTTCCAAACTACAGTCATGTTGTCTAATCCATGCCATGCATATTTGATATTAGCTCAAACCTTTCTACACTGTTACTATTTATCCAAATTAATATGTCTAGACAATTGGAGAAATCTTGCTATCACACTCTACTTCTCAATACAAATTATAGTAGATTTTAATAGATAAGGAAAAGCAAGCCAGGCTGATGTGTGGTATAGCCTGATCCATTGTGGAATAGAAGGAATGATGTCCGGCATGGTTATGAATGTCTCTAACAATGATCAAGCTAAACAGTTTTGGGAGGATGATTCAGACTAGCCAGCTTGGTTGGAGTCTGCACATAAGCAACTTGCCTCTGAAGCAGAACATGTCTGTGCAAGTCTAGGAAGTGAGAACAGTGGTTTATGCTTCTACTTTACTTGAGCAGAACTCAGAATGTACTGATGAATGGTTTAATCCAGACACCAAGAAGGTGCTAGGGGAATGGATCCTGCAAACAGCACTGCTTGAGAGAACTTAATGGGATCTGGCAGGAAGAAGAAAAAGTCATCAAAGACCTCCAGACCCAGGATCAGCTGGTAGGGGAAAGTAGTTGGATCAGGTTTAGGTCAAGCACCATTCCCTCATGTAACATTATATTTGCACCATCAAACCCAAATGCTATTTCACATATCAATTTACTATCCCTCCCACTCACATTTGTCCACTTCACTCTCATGTTATCCTGTAAAGGAAAGCCTTTCCTTGAGAGAAGCCTTCCTGCCAGCCTGGTTCTAGAGGCACTTCAGTCCCAAATAAGCACACAGGAGGCTATATTAATTATCAAGCTGTTGGCCTTGCTGGTTTCTTACTGCCTAGCTCTGAATTAAATATTTATCCCATAGGTGATAATACAAGTATTTCTCTTACCGGAGAACTTTCCGGCCTTCCTACCCCATGGCGTTACATCTTGACTCTCTGAGTTTCTCCTTCCCAGAATTCTCCTGAACTCCTACTCCCACCTATCTAGATTCCTATTTGCCCAACAGTTTCTTATTGACATAATCACAGGACTTCCCATATCATCTCCTCTTTTCTGTCTAAACAAAAAGAAAGGTCTTAACTTTAACATAGTCAAATTATATATAAAAGAACAGTTATCAAGTAAGAACATAGTGACAATATTTTGCCTATTAACATTTAGCAAGATATAAAGAAAATATCATCTATCTCTTTCTTGTGAGTCCAAATTCCTATATGTAGCTTATCTTTTATCATAACTAAGGAAAACTATAATTATAACTATCTGTCTTCAACTTCATCAAAGACCACAGAAGGATAATATACAAACAATAGGATTGAGAGAGACATCTTGCTACCTGGACAGTCACCCAAAGTTCCTCCTGTATTGTCGGGGCATCCATCTTCAGCCCAAAGGCCACAATGTGTCCAGATTTCCCAGTAAAGCAGGAAATTTCAGAACTGTCCATCTGCATTGGCAGTCTGTCAGTCATTTCTCTGTGTCCTGCAGAAAGTCTCGTAGGCTCTTCCATGAAGCAGGAACCCTGTAAGACTGAGTTCAGCAGGCACATTCCTGTGGGTCCTGCATGTCTAGATTATACAAAAACAGTCAAGCAGTACAGGCAAGAGCAGTTTCTTGCCCAAATGGCTAATCTTGTCATGTTCGAAAGCAAACTAAACAACAAGTTTCTTCAATGGCCATCTTCCTCTCAGATGTAATTTATGCTGCCAGGAGCAGACATTTCTCATTGTCAAGAAAAACCCTAAACGATTGTAAATGCCATTTTCTGAATGTCTTTGAGAGGTTTGAAGGCTGTTTATCTATCTCAAATGTATTTCTGTATATCTAGAGAACCTAACTTGCCTAACTACAAATTCTATTATAAGTAACTATCTATAGTCTGTATTCAATTATGCATTACATTTTAAAAGATCAGTATAAGTACAATACTTAATCAAGAGGAGAAATATACACATCACAAACTTGACCTTGAATTTGTATCAATAAATGAAAAACCATACCCATACCATAATTCCCCTTTTTACCATTAAAAAGGGATTGGTTGTTATCATTAACCAATTATAAACAATCCCATTTAAATGAAAACAAAGGTTTAAAAGCAAGATGGGAATTAGGATGTCGCTCATTCCAAACTGCTTCGTGCTGGAAGGGAGCGATGTTCATACCATGGGGATCATGACAAAACTCAGAAAGCTGTATAAGTCCTTATTTTCAGGGTCTGTGAAGCTCCGTCAACACCTGGCCCACTGCTTCCAGGGGTCTTGGTTCATCAAACCAAAGAAGCCTGGAAGGAATCCTCAGCTTTTCATTTTCTGTAGAAACATAAATAAAAACTCCTTTTCCAAGTAACATGTCCTTATACTTAAATTTTGAAGTCAAGGCATTTTTAAAAGGTATAAGTTGAATTAATTCAGCAGCATTTATAATCAAGTGTACTTTAGCAGCTGTTCCTTCCTGAGCAATCAAAAACCTAAAAACACAATAGCATACAGTATCCAGAGTCTCTGTGTATTTTCCATTTTTACGTGGCTTATTTATTTATCAATTATTACTATATTTCTTTTACTTTGATTTATTTATTTTTCTCTGAGACAGGGTTTCTCTTTGGAAATCTGCCTGCCTCTGCCTCTGGCAGCAAATCCTACAGGCATGCGCCACCATAGCCAGCCTCTCTATTTTACCACTGTGCCTTTTCGTTTTCTCTCTCAATTTTACATATATTTTTAAACACACTGTAAACCTTTAGAGGTTTTTCTTCATCCAAGTCTGACTTTACTGTAAATCTTTACGTTTTTCTGGCCATGTGTCTTATCTGTAAAACCGCGGCTGTTTTAAAATGCCGGTTTTCCAAGATGGCTGGCATAAGCGTGACTCCAGCTGCCGGCTTGGAGATGTGGTCACTGCCACTTCCAGCTGTGCTAACACACCTTTCAATTGTTAGTAGAGCCTTTCAAAAGAACCTTTTTTTTGCTTGCTTATGATGAGTTGTCAGGAAGAATCCTTTAAGAGAATCGCATGAATCTCTGCTTGTCGCTAGCAAAACAGAGCCCACCTGAGAAAATGCTGCTACCAAAAATCTGTTTCTCTCCATTGTTTTGTTTCTAAAATTCCTTTAAAGCTTTTGTTATTTTAGATGGAAATTCAATCCCACATGCTGAAACTATTTGTAAAAGGAAGCCTTTTTCTTGAGAGAAGCCTTCCCACCAGCCTGGTTCTAGAGCCGCTTCTTGATTTTAGTCTTCTAGACAAAAAGTTCTCCAAAGCTTAACACAGTTTTGCCAAACAGATCATTTTGCTATGCAATTTTAGTCCTGGTGAATGGAGAGCAGCATAATTGTATTCTTCTGAAAGAGTTGCTGTGCTTAGTCCAAACATGTGTGATCATCTAGTATGTTTTCTCCTCACATAATGTTGTGTTTTATTTCCATCTGAGAGTCTTTCTGTCTCTTTGTCTTGCTCTGTTTCTCTCCTCTGTCTCTCTCACTCTCTCTCTTCACTCTCTCTCTCTCTCTCTTTGTCTTTGTGGGGATTGGAGCTCTGTGAGGGGTGTAGTACACCATGCATGCACATCAAGACTTGTAGAGACCAGTAGGTTGAACGTATTCTACCTTGAAACAGGCACTCTTCCTTCCCAGAAACTTTTTGTTTTGGTTAGACTGGAAGACCATCAAGCTCATGGAATTCTCCCTCTGTGATTGTATTCATGCGTGAGCTCAAACCTCTCCTAAGAACACAATTTTCTAATGAAAAGGAGCAGAAGAGACTGGAGTAAAATCTGCTAGCCCAGAAGAAGTAGAGGTAGTTGGTAATCCTGAAAATGATAATAGCAGGAAAGCTATAGTATTACTGGACTGTGTCACATATGAGCACTGAGCCAGACTGGGAGTTGGCAGTTGGAGTCAGCTGAATGTCTTCTACCTTGCATCTCTGCCTTTTGTGGAATCTTCATATGGACAAGTCTCCCAGCCAATATCAAGAAAAGAAACTTTCAGATTTCTGATGATACACATAATAAGAACTACTCTCCAGGAAATAATATTCTTGATACTCAGGGAGATGGAGTAGTGTGTCTGACTTACTACTTTCAGAATTTTCTGGTATGTTATGAGAGGGCTTTCCTTGAACTCACAGAGCATTTATTTCTTATGCCTCCTATGTTAGGGGCTTAAATAAAGGTGTGTCTTAACTTGCCTGAAGAAAACTATATTTTCTTTGATGGATATAAGTTGTAGGATGAATATCCCACCCTTGGTCACTCCTTGATATAACATTGGCTCTTCCATTTGTTTGGCTATTTTCCATGTAAAGTGTTCTACTGATATAGTACGTTTAGCCATTGCCAGGTGAACATAGAAAGATTTTTCTGATGGATGGTTGTTCAGAACTTTCACAGGATGTTGTGTAAAAGATTTTTGTAGACAACCAGGATTTTAATTTCAAATTTTCACCCTAAGGATAACAATGCTGGTTTCTTTAATGAAACAGCTCCCTGAAGGCTCTGTGTTCTCTGGCACACATCTGAGGAAATGTTGCTCCACCATGATAGTCTCCATCTTGCATATTGCCTGGGTGTAAGTTTCCTCTCCATCAAGAGAAATGAGTTGTTTCTGGGGCTAAACCAGCCCTGTCTTAATCCCTTTGGTCATCAGTCTGACCTGACAAGGGTTAGCACTTGAATCCCAGGATGATGCCTGGGAATACAGCATGGGAATAATCAAGATCCCCTGAATGTGGGTTTCAGTGAGGAGGCCTAGGTAATTTATTGAACCTTGGGCAGTATATCAGTATTTATCACGGGTATACAAATGGACTTTGGAGTCCCATCCAACAATGTGAGAAGCACTCTCTCCCTGAACTCTTTGGGGAAGGTCTATGCCCTGAATGAAATTACAGACTATGAATACCCCTATTGAGGGCCTTACCCTCCCTGGGGAAATGAGGGGATAATGGGGGATTGGTGGGAGGGCATGGGAGGAGGTGAGGGAAACGGAAAGGAACCAGAATTGTCATGTGAAGCAACTTTGTTTCTAATTTAAATTTAAAAATAAATAAAAAAATAAAAACAAAACAAAAAAGAGACATGAGCATGATCCATGAACTTGTCCAGTTGTTTAACCTGCAATGTTGTATTATGTCTGCCTATAAAATGAGATAGTCCAAGTGTAATTCACCAAGAACTATCTGATTAACTTTCCTATCCTGTTACCCATGGATTTAAATTGTAATAATGTTGTTCCCAGATTTTGTAGTATTTCATGTTCTTTCTCATAGAGTCTATATAATATATATACATACATATATATGTGTATATATATGTATATATATATACATATATATATATATAAAACTCAGATCAACCTGTGACATTTGTTATATGTTGAAAATATTCAAGGGCAAGTTACTCTTTTTCTGTAGGGATATAAAAATGATTTCTGTCAAAAGATCAGTGTTGAGTTTCTGGCACAATTTTGCTTTTTGTGAGGTCATCTGTCATGGAAGGACCCCATTAGAAATATGTTCTAACTGCCTGCTTTTCTCCTCCAGATTAGAAAAGCTGAAACATCAGGGCATGATGAAAACCTCCGCAGCCAGTGTCCCAGTCAAGTGACCCTTCAATTTACAGTTCTTCCACCACATTGTATTGACAATGGACAAATTGTTCACTTTCAAAACCATTTTCTGACATGTACTTGGTCCATGAACACAAATTTCAGCTCCTTAATAGGAACCTTTACAAACAGATGAAGGGAATGAAGAAAGAAACAAAGGGAAAAGAAATAAAGAAATAGCCAGAAGAATGAAAAAACACATAAGATATAATCATACATGAAAATGAGTTGGAGGGAATAGTAGAGGATGGATAATGTGAAGGGGGAATTAGCAGGGAACTAGGAAAAAGAGGTAAAGAAAGTCAAATACAGGAGGGATACAAATAAAGTACTAATTATTTATTAAGGAATACATATAAATACATATGTAAATATAGAGAATCATTATTTATAAAGAAAATAATATACATCAAATTGAGTATATATTCATTTTAATATATATGTTAGCATATTCATACAAGTTAATGAAAAGTAAGCCTTTAATATGGTAGTAAAAATATATTTGGTTTTGTTGACACATGTGGGGAGAATAATTCATTTTATCATGTTATATAAGACAGAAGAAGTATTAGCATTTTTTAAAGAATTACACATAATAAACACAAAAACATACAAACTCGATTTTCTGAAAATAACAATGTGTTCTCAACTCCAAGGATAGAGACCAGAATAAGGAAGGCTCAATATGACACTAAATAAATTCAAATTTCCCATGTGGTGCTGACATTCTGTAACAAAGATCTTAAATGCCTTCAGATAGACTAAGTTCACCAGCTGTCAAATAGAGAAAATTACCTGTCCTACGTCAACTTCAGTCTAAACTAAGAATTGTCAGAAAATATTTCTGAACACACGTAAAAAGGAAAATTTACAAGGGGCTGGACAAGTTGGAGTCCTTAAGTTTCCTAGTCAAGACTTTTATTTCTTATGGGAGAGGCTATCAACCAACCAAACAAATTGATAAAGTTCTACACAGATTATGGTCAATGATATTTGGTACTCATACCTTGGATAATTGA
>NW_024431627.1:0-54055 GCF_017639785.1 Mesocricetus auratus
TCCTTGTTTGCTTCTCTCTTCTCTTTTCCTCATTCTTTTTGAGTCTAGATTTTTCCTCCTACTTATTCTCTCTTCTTGATAGCCCCACCTATCCCTCTCTTGCCTAGCTATTGGCTGTTTCGCTTTTTATTAGCTCAGTCAGGTGCTTTAGGCACCCAAAGTGAAACACCAGCACATCTTTATATAATTAAACAAATGCAGCATAAACAAATGCAACACATTTTTTGTGCAGTTAAAGTAATATTCCACAACTGCTAACAGTGCTACAATCTAGAGATGCAGAGAGACTAAGTAACAAGGATGGTTCATGGGGTGGGGATCTTCCAGGGAAAGCGAAATAGAAAAGATTTTGTGAGTAGAGTGTGAGCAGGTAGGGATGGGAGCATAAGCAATCAGATTGGGAGGAGGGAGAGTACTGAAGGAGACTACTGAAAATTGAAGGCATTTCAGGGTCAGGTAAAAACCTGACATAAGAGAATCTTCCAGTTATCTACAAGGATTATCCCAGGTAAGACTCCTAGCAATAGCTTATACATAGCATGAACTGGTCATCTCCTGTGACCAGATTGGTGCCTAGTCCAATTGTTATCAGAAAGGCTTCATCCAGCAACTGATGGAAACAGATGCCGACCCACAGTCAAACATTAGCAGAACTCGGGGAATTCTGCAAAAAAGCAGAAGAAAGAATTTTAGGAGTCAGAGCAATCAAGGACACCATAGTAAAACTAACAGAATCAACTAACCTGGACTCATAGGGGCTCTCAGAGATTGAACCACCAACCAGGGAGGCTGCATTGGACTGACCTAACCACTCTGCATATATGTTACAGTTGTGTAGCTTGATCCTCTTGTAGGACTCCTAATAGTGGGAACAGGAGATATCTCCAACTATTTTACTGGCTTTTAGGAATCTACTCCTATTTACCGGGTTGCTTTGTCCCGCCTTAATATATGGGTATGTGTTAAGTCTTACTGCAACTTGACATGCCATATTTTATAGATACTCTTGGTAGATCTGCCTTTTCCTAAACAGAAACAGTAGATTGAATGGTGGTAACAGAGGGGGTGGAGGATGGGCTGGAAGGAGAGGAAAGAGGGGAACTGGGTTGTAAAATAAACAAATAAATTCTATTTTTAAGAGAGTAAAATAAACACAATCTTGATGACCCAAGTATTAAAAGAAGATAATGAGATTATAAATTAAAGGCACTAAGAATATATTCAATGAAATGAAAAAACATTTCTTGAGGTTTACAGAAATAAATGAATATTCAAATGCAAGAGACATTTAAAATTCCAAATAGATATGACCAGAGAAGAAATTCTCCATACCACAGCATACTCAAGATTTCAAAAATATAATCATGGACAAAATATTAGAGAACTATAGAGCAAAAACAAAACAAAGCACTGAAATACAAAGGCAGAAACATCTCAGTAACGCCAGATTTCTGACTGTAACCCCTTTGCAGCCAGAAAAGAACAGAATGTCATCTTTGAAGTTTTTAAAGTGAGTTACTACCAACTATAAGAAATATCTTTTATTACTTATGAAGTATAAGGATATTGAAGACAAAAACCTAGAGGATTGTGACAGTTTTAATCATGAAAGCACAAAAGAAATAAATTTTATTGAAGAAGTACATGAACAAGAAAGAACCAGGAAGGAATCCATCAAGTACAACAAAGTAAAGCAGTAAACCCTGATAATAAGAGAAAAAGAAACAGCAACCAATAATATAAAAAATCCAAAAAGAATCAACAAAATAACAAGAAGTATTCATTATCTTTTATAATAACTTTTAATATAAATAACTTCAACTCACCAATAAAGAGATGAAGACTAACTGATAGGATTGAAGCTAGAATCAACTGTCCTGTTGTTGCAAAGAAATTCAGCTCACTGGTACAATCACTTGTAGATAAAGAGCAAAGGGATAGAAGAATAACTAACAAGTGAGTAAACATGGAAAGCAAAACAATATACCTATATTGGTGTATGATAAAGTAGACTTCAAATCAAAATTAGAAAGAGTAGGTAAAGACAGTAGCTAAATTTTAGTAAAGTGATTTTTAATAATCTACGAAGGATATATAATTACTATGAACATATAGACACCAAATCTTGGGACTCTAAATTTCAAATAATAAGCGCTAATAGAAAAAGTCATATGGGTCCTCTTATAACAATAATCATTGATTTAAATATCACATTCTCATCATTAGACTGTAAAAAAATACTCTGACAAAAGCAAAAGAAATGAGGGGCTTCCAAAGAAAAGAAATGAAGGGTCACCATTCCAGGGTACAGCCTCTCAGAGCAGTGAAGTCATGGCTTCAGGGGCTTTAGACAGCCAGTAATTGTGTCTTTAATCAGGAAGAGGGAGATGAATATTGCTATTCAGGTCTCCTTTTCCTTTTTAATCAGTCCAGGACCCCAGGCCATAAAATGGTGCCTCCCACATTTAGGGTGAATTTTCCTAATTCACTTAAGCCAATCAAAGAAATCCCTGGCAGACACTCCCAGAGAACAACGTAATCTAGATAATCTTTTCAAAGCATGTCCCTAGGCTTGTTTTCTTCATTATAGGTCCTTTTGACAATCCATAGAAAACATCACATCATACAAACTAAAATTTACAAACATCATAACTAGACTAGAACATACATAGATTGGGCTTCAGAGACCCCTACAGAATAATTTATTAAATGGGTATGCCATACACACTCTTCTTAGCATCCCATGGGATCTCTTCTAAAATATACCATGTGTGTTGGGTTTCTTTTTTGCAAATTAAGTATTAACAAGCACAAAACAATAAAGACAGCTATTTCATGCAATACAGTGTGAATGAAAACATAAATCAATAACAAGAAAAGCACAGAAACTATACAAATATGCAGATGCTGAACAGTACACATACTTTACGAAGCTTAAAAGTTAGCATAAAAAGTAAGATTTGTTATGGCATTTTTCATTCACCCCTTTCCTTACTTAATTATTTTTATGTATATTGGTATTTGCCTGTAGAACTCAGAAGAGAATATCTTATCCCACTGGGACTAGGTTTACAGATAATTGCTAGCCAACATGTGTATCTGGAAAGAAATAATGGAAATAAAAATCAATTCCTAAAACAGTTTAAAAATAATAGGGGCTGAGAGATGGCTCAGGGGATAAAGCAATTGCCAAACACATGTGAGGTCAAGAGTTCACATTTGGGGGCTGGAGAGATGGCTCAGAGGTTAAGAGCACTGACTGCTCTTCCAGAGGTCCTGAGTTCAATTCCCAGCAACCACATGGTGGCTCACAGCCATCCATAATGAAATCTGGTGCCCTCTTCTGGTGTGCAGACAAGATGTTGTTGTATTCATAATAAATAAATAAATCTTTAAAAAAAGAGTTCCCATCTGTAGTACCCAAAAAAAAATGAAGAGTAAATATGGCTGCCCACCTATGATCTAGAGAGATGGAGCTACACAAGCCAAACCCTGCTTTAGTAAATAAAATGCAGTGTCATCAAAGACACGGAACTTCAACCTGTTTTCTACATGCACATACACATGTACACTCATTCATAGATGCACTTACATATATGAAAACACACTACACATCCATGCCCTCAACATAACACACACACACACACACACACACACACACACACACACACACGATGGTTAGAGGAACATAAATAGGAAGGGAAAACTAAGGCAGGCTCTCAGAAGAGCCTGAAGGAAGAAATAGCAGGAAGGCACATAGGTCAGTATCTAGGCAGGACTAATAGTGGAAAGGAAAGGACCCAGGGCCCTAGAAAACATGCATGTTAGCATCTGTTTAAGTGACTCCCTGTCTCAAGCTTCTCCCAGCCCAAATGTATACGAATTTAATTTGGTTTTTCTATGAGGCTTGATCTTCTCTGGTCATCCAGTTATTTGTTCATGCCAGGAAATGAACTTGGAAGTCAGCTGGACAACACTAGTCATTCCCATTATACACTTACACACAAAATAAGTCAATAAAAGCATATGTATGAAAGTGCTGTAGTGAAACACATTTCTTTGTATGCTAACAAAATGAATAAAATATAAAAACTTTAGAAAAGAGTATTGATTACTGAGTTAAATGCTACAAAACACACTATTCAATCAATTCATTTTCACTGTTAAATTTACTATGCATAAAATCTGCAATCTATGGGGCATCAGGTAGTAGATCAGTTTTTATCTGGGGCATATGAATGAACTTAGGGAACCCATTCCACATGGAGAGATGCTCTCTCAGGCTAGACACATGGGGGAGGGCCTAGACCCTGCGCCAGATGATATGACAGACTTTGTAGATCCCCCATGGAGGGGCTCACCCTCCTTGGGGAGTGGAGGGGGATGGAGTGGGAGATTGGGGGAGTTGTTGGGGGACTGGGAAGGAGGGGAGGGAGAGGGAGCTGGTATTGACATGTGAAGCAAGCTTGTTTTCTATTGTATTTAAGTTAGAAACAAGCTTGTTTCACATGTCAATCAAAAAAGTTACTGTAGTTGAACAACTTTACCAAAGTGAAAACTTGAGATTTCTTTACCATTTTTAGAGCAGTCACTCATATGTGTATAGAGTATTTACCTTTGCTAGATTGTCTGAACTAAACTTAGTCATTGTAACTAAAATTGAGAAAGTTATTTTGGGCTGACATTGTAATTGCCAAGCTACTTATCAAAAGGTGTATATTACATGAATTGATATTCATGTTTCCTGTCCATTTTACCCTACACTAAGTTCTTCATACATAGCAGCATTATGCTGGTATGCAAACCCAATGTTTTCAAGGACCTCAAAAGACCAACAGGAAATTCAGATAAGTGAGCCAAACGTATATGAGAGTTATGATATGTGCTAGTATGCAGATAAACACAGTGAGTCCTAAAATTAGACAAGATGTCAATTTATACCATATTGTAGGAAAAGAATGGGTTTCCTGGTGATTTATAACTTTAAAAGTGCCCTGATGTTCCTGAATGACGCAAGCTTTATTGGCTGTGTAGTCAAAGGAAAGAAAAATCCTTCATGAGAATCAAATATAGCACCAAATAAAATAAATACAACCTTTCATCCAACAAGAACGAAAAGTGCTGAGAAGAAATTGGCAAAATGTGGGACAAGCAAACCAAGTTTCTCTGTCAGTAAGATAACATCTTCACCCATATCCTCAAATTTACACTCTCTCAGTGTATCAACTGCTGTATAAACATGACCTATCAACGAACCGACTTGACTAAGGGTTACAAAACTCATTCTGTGCAAATATGTAACAGCTGCATCATTTGAATTAAAACAAATGGCCCACGAAGAGCCACTGATATGAACCATTAGCCATATTGTGTTTTCAGGAGAATTATATGACTGCCCCAAAGCAATTCACGTATGTAAATATTATAGGACCCAACATGTAAACCGTGACAGACAAAGCAATTGTTTACAGCCATTGGGGCTACATTCATAAGTCCAACCATGTCTGTGTTCTGAATCTCTGAACTCAATCAAAAGTAGATAAAAGTATTTGAAAAACAATTTGCATCTGTAGTATAAGGAGATTATTTTTATTGTCCTTATTGTCTCAATAATGTATATAATAATGAATTGCATAAAAAGAGCATGGCAGTAAAGTTTTTTGCTTTTTTAATTAATTTTTAATTAAAATTAAAAACAACCTTATTTTACATATCAATTCCAGTTGCCTCTCTCTCCTATCCTCCCATTCCACTCAACATCTCCCCAACCCACCCCATCACCCACTCTCCAAAGATGGTTAAGGCCTCCCATGGGGGATCATGAAATTCTGTCACATCATTTGGGGCAGGACAAAGGCCCTCTCCCTGTATCTAGGCTGAGAAAGTATGCCTGCATAGGGAATGCACACCCAAAGCCCATTCAAGCATTAGGGATAAATACTGGTTCCACTTCCAGAGGTCTCATACACTGCCCAAGACCCCAAATGACATCCATGTTCATGGGCCTGATTAGGTCTTATACTGGTTTCCCAGCTGTCAGTCTAGGGTCTGTGATCTCCCCCTTACTCAAGTCAAGTGTTTCTATGGGTGTCCCCAACATGGTATTGACCCTTTTGCTCATCACTTCTCACTCTCTACAATTGGATTCCATGAGATTGGCTCAGTGCTTAACTGTGAGTCTCTGTTTCTGCTTCTATCAGCTGCTGGATGAAGGCTCTATGATGACATTTAAGGTAGTAATAAATCTCATTATTGGAGAAGGGCATTTAAGGTAGCCTCTCCACTATTGCTTTGATAGTTACGGTCATCTTTGTGGATTTCTGGAGATTTCCCTAATGCCAAATTTCTCATTAAGCCAAATATGGCTCCCTTTATTATGATATCTCTTTCCTTGCTCTCCTTCTCTGTTCTTCCCCCAATATGACCTTCCTGATCCATCATGTTCTCCCTCCCCTTCTCCCCTCCTTTTTTTCCTCCATCCCTCCCCCTGCCCCTTGATCCCAAATTACTCAGGAGATCTTGTCACTTTCCCCTTCTCAGGGGTCCATGTAGGGTCTTATTGTTTCCTAGCTTCTCTAGGATTGTAGATTGTAGACTTGTTATCCTTTACTCTATGTCTGATATCCACTTATGAGTGAGTACATACTATGCTTTTCTTTCTGTGTCTGGGTTACCACATTCAAGACGGTTTCTTTTAGTTCTATCCATTTGCCTATGAATTTCAAGACAACTGTGTATAATAAAGGAACTTCCAGGGGCATCACTATCCCTGACTTCCAGCTCTATTATAGAGCTATTCTCCTGAAACAGCTTGGTATTGGTACAAAAACAGACAGGTAGACAATGGAACCAAACTGAAAACCCTGATATTAACTTACAGACCTCTAACCACCTGATTTTTATAAGGAAACCAAAATTATACAATGGAAAAAAGAAAGTATCTTCAACAAATGGTGCTGGCATAACTGGATGCTGTCATGTAGAAAACGGCAGATAGATCAATGTCTATTGCCAAATACAAAACTTAAGTGTAAATGGACCAAAGACCTCAATATAAATCCAGCCAATCTGAACCTCTTAGAAGAGAAGTGGGAGGTACCCTTGAATTAATTGGTACAGGAGACCACTACCTGAACATAACACCAGCAGCACAGACACTGACATAGACAGTTAACAAATGGAACCTCCTGAAACTGAGAAGATTCTGTAAGGCAAAGGACACAGTCAACAAGACAAAATGGCAACCCACAGAATGTGGAAAAGATCTTCACCAACCCCACATTTGACAGAGGGCTGATTTCCAAAATATGCAATGAACTCAAGAAGCCACCAAAACACCAAACAATGCAATCAAAAAGTGGCGTGCAGAACTAAATAGAGAATTCTCAATAGAGGAATCCAAAATGGCTGAAAAACATTTAAGAAAGTACTCAACATCCTTAGCCATCAGGGAAATGCAAATCAAGGCAACTCTGAGATACCATCTTGTTTTCTGTCAAAACTCATGTTTTCTCTGAGACACCAACTTGCTCCGGTCAGAATGGCTAAATTCAAAAATACCAAAGGCAGTTCATGCTGGAGAGGATGTGGAGAATGGGGACCACTCCTCCACTTCTGGTAGGAGTGCAAATTCGTATAGCCACTTTGGAAATCAGTCTGATGGTTTCTCATGAAAATGGTGAAAGACCCCTACCCAGGACCCCCTAGGAAAGAAAAGCAAGGCCAGGCCGTTGCCTAATTAAAAAAAACTCAGACCAGGTGCCTCGCCCAGCTGGCAGGATGTCAAACAGGATCTGTGGTCACCAGAGCAGCCCTGGGACCCGGATAATAATTGCTGAAGCGTGCCAGGGTCTTTCATGAAGTAATACCAGGAAACTTAGTCCGTGGGAACTACCCCTGCCCCCAAGATGAGCCAATGAAATGCCTGTTGCTATGCTGATATTTATGTAACCATTAATACTTTATAAATACTGTGCTCCCTGCAAGCCTGGTATGCTCTGCACTTGAGTAGTAGTAGCATCCGCAGGCGCCTGTGTACTCAATAAATCACCTCTTGCATTTGCAGCCAGTGGTCTGGCCCGGTTCTTGGGCAGAGGGTTCGGTTCAGTGCCCGGAGCTTTGATGCCGAGATCTTTCAATGGGAATTAGTATAACTCAAGATACAGTCAGCAATTCCACTCTTAGGCATATACCTAAAGGATGTACATTCATACCAGAAGGACATCTGTTCAACTATGTTGATAGCAGTTTTATTTGTAATAGCCAGAACCTGGAAGCAACCTAGATGTCCTTCAACCAAAGAATGAATAAAGTGTGGTATATTTTTGTTGTTGTTGTTGTTTTTTTGGTTTTTTGAGACAGGGTTTCTCTGTGGCTTTGGAGGCTGTCCTGGAACTAGCTCTTGTAGACCAGGCTGGCCTCGAACACACAGAGATCCACCTGCCTCTGCCTCCCGAGTGCTGGGATTAAAGGCATGCGCCACCAACGCCCGGCTAAGTGTGGTATATTTATACAATGGAGTACTACTCAGCAGAAGAAAACAATGACTTCTTGAAATTCGAAGTAATTAGTATTAAGCACTCTAGAGATGTATTTCAACATACAGGAAGCCGTTCACAGAAGTTGTCACAAATTTAAGAAAAAATCCCAGGATAGCCCATATGTCAAATGCAGAATAACGTTATGATATCAATTCCTGGCATCCTCTGCTCTATTCAAGGACGATTACCGGTTATTTCCCTAGCACAGTAAGCAGTGGTTGCTGCCCCCCCCAATCTCTGAGGAGCAAGGGTGTGGATCACCCTTTGTCATTCACTTATGAGGTTCTAACAGGCCTCATTGCTATACCTACAGGCTCCTGATTGCTGGTCTCGCCCTGGTGCAAGAGGGACCCGAGAGCACAGACTCCCAAGCACACCAAGGCTTTCCAACTCACGGTGCCCCTTCAACAGATCTTGTCATGGCAGATGACAGTGGGCACCACACTAGTTAGCACTCTTGACCTTACTAAGGGAGAGGAGAGAGTCCTCATCCCGAAAGCTTGGCTGTTTTCCCCTCTTCTGCACGTAGAACCACGAGTTAGGCAGCTCGGGACTGGCTCGTGCAGGCCCGAGGACAGCCATCTGCGAGAGCCCCTCTCGAGCTTTGCTTGGATTCCTGCGCCCAACTGTCACTCGAGTTCTGTGTGCTTTGACTTCCGGACGTGTCCACAGTACTCGGGACGAAGAGCCTCTCTCAGAGGATACTGCTTAACTACTGTTTGCCGCGAGTCACCATCGGCAAGTACAATGGCTGCCCCTTTCGAGGTGTGGTAGCCCATTTCCCTTTTTACCTGTCAACTACCTCACCGGCTAAATGGCCAAACGTGAGGAGACAGGCCAGAGAGCCTCAGCCCGGACTTTACCCTCTGAACATAGACAACAGTTTCCCCAGCCTCCTAGGCCTGGGACCCCCTTCAGCGTCCCCCCACCCCAACCGCAGAAGCAGTGGCCTCCCCGGCCTGGGACCCCCTTCAGCGTCCCACCACCCCAACTGCAGAAGCAGTGGCTTCCCCGGCCTGGGACCCCCTTCAGTGTCCCCGAAAGGGAAGATGACGGCCCACCACAATGGGCCAAGCACTTGACCAGCACCAAAGACCCATGGGACTTTCCTCCTCCGAGGGTGATTCGACTGAATCGGCACAAGTTCAGGTGCCAAAAGCCCTATGAGGACAAAACATTCAAAGTCCCCCGACTCTGGTACTGCAGATACACTGAGGCATCTTAATGCTCTGACAAAGATTTCATCCAGTAAGAAGACCTTGAACCCCTTAGAGGAGCTGAAAGAGATCAGGGAAGGAAAACTTCCACTTCCTCTGGAGGTTCCTGAGTGCAGGGAACCCAGACCATCTGCCTTACGGCCTGACACCAGAAAAAGAGCAGCCTCAACATTTGTGCCCATACCTGAGAAGGTGCAAAGATGCCTGGATATGTCTACTGTCCTTGAACAACCTATGGACTTTGACCAGTCGGGCACCATACCACCTGCAACATCTTCAAGACACAGTGCAACGTTCAACGCAGATGACACAGTGCCTGGGCCATCTTCTGCTGACTCGTCCACTGACCAACATGGACAGGTAATTTCCCCACATAGTCAAGGGTCCCTGCTACCTTTCCCACCTACCAAAGGAGCTCTGGGATCTTCCACTTCTCCCCAAGATGCTCAGGGACTATCCCTATCCACCCAAGCTCCAGGGGCTATGGGTCATTCCACATCTGCCCAGAGGCCTCTCACTTTTCCTGAAAGGAAAATCAAACATGTCTCTTCTTCCAGAAGGGGTTTCAGAAATCCATCCTTTACTCAACGGATCACTGATCCCCCAAAGTGTTCTAGACAAGCCCCTTCTGACCAAGGGGGCCTCCCAAAGGCCCCACCAGAGAAAGAGGGTTCTAAACCTTCTTCTTCAAAAGGGGACCTCAGTGATTCCTCATTTCCCCAAAATGGTTTGAGTCCTACCACCTCTCCTCAGGGGATTTTAACACCTTTGAGAACTGCCAAAGGTGGAAGGAGTGCTACTCCCTCTCATGAAGACAGCCAAAGATGTTATCCCTCTCCCCCAAAGGGCCCTAAGCAATCCACTTCTGTTGAAGTGAGCTTGAGTCCTGCCTCCTCTGACAAAGACAATTTCATAACTTCCTCATTAAACCAAGAGGGCTTTAAATGTCCTACACCATTAGGAAATGGGCTCAGATCTTCCCTGAGAGCCCAAAGAGAGCTAAGCCCAACCACTATACCCCAAGTGAGCCTCACACCACTCATTCCTGCACAAGCACAAACAAAAGTATCTACACCTATACCAGGGCCTCAAGGACCTTTGCCATCTCTAGAAGGTACACAAGAGAGTTCTATCTATCCACAAGAGGTGCTGGCAACTCCTGAGTCTGCCCAAGGGATTCTTGGTCCTTCTGAACATACACAAAGGTCTCTAGGGCCTTTGCCATCTTCCCTAGGGGTTCTGAGTTCTTCCATATCTGTTGAGGGGACCCCAGGGTTATCCACATCTAGAGAAAAGAGTAAAAGACCTATTCTCTCTCACAAAGAAAGATTCAAATCTAATCCTGCTATGAAAAGGGACCCTGGACCTTCTCTCTGCAGAAAAAGGAGATTGAGAGATCCTCCCTCTAAACAAGGGAACTTCACAGTGTCCTTCACAGACCAAGAGGGCTTCAACCATCCCCTCCCAGCCAAAATGATCCTCCCGACTTGTTATTGGGCCCCAAATAGGCACACATATTCCAAAACACTCAGTGTGAGCCAAGCAAGTTCCAATGCTGCCCAGGATGCTGAGACAATACAGCCTTCACTACATCCTCAAGAGTCTCTACAACTTTCCACATATGTAGGAGAGGCTCTTGGAATTTCTACATATACACCAGGGACACCAGAACATTCCCCACCTGTCCAGGACTCTCTGGGTTCTGCCCTTTCTGATAAAGCAACTATAGGAGAGGGTACATCTACAAAAAGGTTTTCAGCCACATCCCCATTCTTGGAAATGGCTCTGGGATGTGACACATCTACAAAAGATGTTCACGGAGTTCGGGGTCCAACCCTAGGTGATCGAGGGGCTAGGGGACATGACACGTGTACACAAGAATCTGTAGCCACATTCACATCTAGAAAAGGGGATTCCTTGGATTCCTCCTGCACACAAGCACCCACAGGACCTCCAACCACATCCCAGGAGTCTGAGGGAACTTCCCCACAAGCTACCACAACTACACAAGAGGCTACAGATCCTTTCCTGTCTGCAAAAAGGAGAGTTAGTCCTTCTACATGCTCAAAAGTGTCTCCAGAACATCCAGCAAATACTTCAAGGGCTCAGAATTCTAACTTATCTCCCCAAGGGGCCTTGGAACCTGTCCAGCTCACTCTGGAACCTGACAACTCTATGCAAAAGGCTTCATTGCCTTCTCCTTCTGAACCAAGTGTTCCTAGAACATCCACATATACACAAGCTCTAGTAAATTCCTTACCTGCCCTTGAGGCTCTTAGACCTCCCACAACTACCCAGGATGCTCTAGCAGAGACCACACCTACAGAGGAAGTTCTCGTAACTTCCCCTCATTCTGAAGCCATAGACAAGAAACACATATGTGCACTAGACACATTAGCACCTTCTTCATCTGATAAAGAGGGCCCAGGAGCTACCACATCTAAACAATGTGCTTTACCATCTTCCCCATATACACGAGAGGGGTTCATAAGGATCCCCTCTCTGGAGGGAAATATTAGATATTCTCCCTCTGCCCAAGTGGACCCTGGGCATCCCCTTTATACCAAAAAGAGGTTGGGAGATGACCCTTCTGGCCAAGGGGACTTCAGACCTTCCATGTCTGAGGAAGACAGTTTCAACAGTCTCCCTTCTGCAAAAAGGGGCCTGGATCTTCTCCTGCTACCAAGGAAACATCGGAAACAAGTACTACTCAGGTAAGTCTCACACCTTCATTATCTATTCAAAAGACCCTGGAATGTTCCACATCTGACCAAAAGACTTTGGGACCTGACCAATCTATCCAAATGTCTCTTGGGCATTCTAGATCTTCCCAAGAGGACCGAGAGTCTTCTCTGCTTGTCCCAAAGGGTCTAAGACATTCACCATCTGCCTCACGGGGTCAGAGACATTCTTTATCTTTGTCAAAGGCTCCAGAAAATTCTGTCCATGCAAAAGGGTCTTTGCTACTTTCAAAATCTGTCCTAGGAGCTGTGAAATCTTCCCTGTCTTCCCAACGTTCTAAGGGAAAGTCCACATTTATCCAAAGATCTCTTGGACATGTGCCATTATCACAAGAGTATCTGACATCTACTGTGTCTTCCAAAGTATCTAAAGATCCTTCTGCCTCCTGCCTTCTTGCTGCAGAACACTTACCATACCCCCCAGGGTCACCAGTACCATCAACATCTAAGCAGGGCTATCTCAGAACTTCACCATATGACCAAGTGTCTCTAGAAAAATCATTTCCCCCAGGAGGTCTGAGTTCTTTCCAGTCTTCCAAGGTAACAATGGACCATGTGCCATCTGCTCAAGGGACTCAGGGAAGTTGTACATCTTCCCTGAGTTATTCTCGACATTTAAAGCCCCTCCGAGGAGATCTGGGACTTTCCTCATTAGAACAAGGAGCTTTGGGACATGTTCCCACAGCTCAGGGGGCTCTGGAAACTTCTTCATGGCCACACAGGGTTAAAGGACCTTTGGTGTGTTTGCAAAGTACTTTGGACCTTCCCAAGCCTTCCCAGGGAGCTGTTGGTACTTCACCATCCACCCAAGGGGTGCAAGGAACTTTGTTATCTTTCCCAAGCAAAGTAGGAACTTCCAAATCTGCACAAAGATTTTTAAGAGTTTTTCCATCTGCACAAGCAGCTTTGAAAACTTCTCCTTTGGCCTCTGTGGCTCTTGGACCTTTACCAGTGACTCCAGAGCCTCTGGTCCTTCCAGCTTCATCTCGCAAGACTCCTTCACATTTGCCACATGTTCATCAACATGTGGAGTTGTCTCAGTATGACTCAGGGGCCCTAAATTCGATACCATCTGCACAATGGCATCAGGGAAGTCCCTCATCCTCAAAAGAGAGTATAGCATCTGTGCATTCTGCCCAAGGGCCTGTGAAACATTCTGTATCTGCAGAAGAGTCTGTAGAATTTTCCAAGTCCACACAAGGGACTCCAGGACATTCTCTGTCTGGCCGAGGTGATATGGCACCTTTCCTGTCTTCCCAGGGGACATTGTCCTCTGTGAAAGTGGAGACATATTCCCATGTCCAAGGATCTCCAGAACATTTGAAAAATGTCTCAGGATTTTCTGGACCTATGGTAGCTGACCATGATCCTGTTTCAATTTCCTTACCTGCCCAAAGAACTGTCCCACATTTGCCATCTTCTCAAGGGGATGTGGGACATTCCCTGTCTGCCAAAAGAGCTCCAGAAAGGTCCACATTGGAACATGGAACTGTACAACATTTGAAACCAGCTCACAAGACTCTGATAAGACCATCATCTTTCCATTGGGGTACAGGGCATTGTCAACATGCCCAGCATGCTATAGAACATTTACCACCTAGTACAGGAGCTCCTAAACATTCTTCAACTCATCAGGGGACTCATGGATGTTTGACATCTGCCCAAGAAACTCCTGATATTTTGCCATCCAACTCTGACCCTGTGGCACATTCTCCTTCAGCCACTGGTGGTCTGGAATCCTCTCCACCTGCTCCAAGGGCTCATGGACAGATGGTATCTGACAAAGGGCCTGAAACACTTTCCTTATCTGAACAGGGGTCTCTGGGTCACTTGATATCTACCCAAGAGTCTCAAGTACATTCAGCACTTTCAGTAGGGAGTCTGACACCTTGCCAATCTCCCAAGAAAGGACCCAGAAATTTGACGACTTCACAAACATTTTTAGAGTATGCTCCATGTACTTCAGAGAATCTAGGAGCTTTGTCATCTGCTCTGGGGCATATGGCACTTTCCTCATTAGCAAAAAAGTCACTAGGCCATTCAAGATATGCCAAAGCAGATGTGGAATCTTCTTCCTCTGCCACAGGTTCCTTAAGACCTATGGCATTTGCTCAAAAGTCTTTGGAAAATTCCTTATCTGGACAAGGGATTATAGAAATGTTGCCATCTTCCCAGGGGGGAGTGGAACCTTTCCTTTCCACCCAAGGGGCTGTGAAGCTGTCCACATCCACAAAAGAGAGAGTAGAAAATATATCATTTCCTGAAACGCCAGTGAAAACTCCTACTTCTTTACAGGAGACTTCAAGGCCATCTCTATTGATCCAAGACCCTCCCCAACATTCACTCTCTGTTACAGAAGATTTGCAATCTTCCTCATCTGGTCAGGGACCTCAAGGCACTTTGTTATCTGTGAGAGAAAGTGTAGAAGACACACCATCTGCACCAGATGCACAAGAAATTTCTCCATCAACTTCACAGGCCCTAGAACCTTTGGTAACTACCTCAGGGCCTCTGCAAATTTACACACCTGACAAACAGACTCCATGTCCTTTGCCATCTTCATTAGGGGAAGAATATTCCACTTCTTCCAGAGGGGTTCTGGGAGGAGCACTTCCTGTTCAAAATATTCTTGCCCATCTGTCAACTAGAGGAGAGGCTGTAGAGTCTACTCATTCTGCTCTAGGAAATACAGATATTTTTCCATTTGCTCTAGGGTCTTCAAAACTTTCCTCATTACAAAATACAACTCGAGATCTTTCCCTCTGTCCTCAAGGGGTAGTGGGATCTTTTCTTTCTGAACAAAAGTCTTTAGGGCCATCTCCATCTGTTCGAGGTTCTCTAGGACCATTGGCAACTACACTAGAGACTGGGGCGTCTTCCCTATATGGAGATGATACTGTACATCTGTCTGCATCTACACCAGGGTCTGAAGAACATTTGCAATCGACCCTTGGGTCTTCACCACCTACACATTATAACCAGATGAAGGTAGAATGTTTTCCATATGTCCATGGAAATCTTGAACCTTCTCTCTCTGATCAATGGGTACTGGGAATGAACAAGTCTGCAGAAAGGATTCTAGAAAATTTACCATCTTATCAAGGGGCTATGAAACATCCAAGTTGTTCCCAGGAGGATAATAAATCTCTATCTGGCCAAGGTCATCTACCACATTCACCATGTGTCACAGAGGCTTTGGGGACTGCTCCATCTGATCAGGGAGCTGAGGATTCTTTGTTATGCCCCTCAGGAAGTACAGAACATCCACCATCTATACCAGTTGCTCAGGTGCAGAAAACTGGTTTATCTACTACATGGCCTCAAGACATGTTATTAACTACAAAACAGCATCGCAAATTTTCCACAGCAGCCTGTGATGCTCTGTGTCCATTGCCATCCACCCTAGATGTTGTTGAGCTTTCTACATCATCTCCAGAGTGTCAGGGACCATCCCCATCTCCCAAGGGAGAGCTAGGATATTTTTCAACTATAGGACAGGCTGTAGAATATTCTCCAACAGCCTCACAAAGTACCAGAATACTGTCCTCAACCCAAGAGTATGGAGGGCATTTGTCATCTTACACAGGTACTCAGGAATCTTCTCAATCTGACCCAGGGGGTCTAGCACCTTTGCTTTCTTCCCAAGGTCCTCCAAAACCTTCCATATTGACTCAAAGGATGCTGGCTCCTTCAGCATCTGCCCAAGAGTCTCTAGAACCTTCTGAATCTTCCCAGCATGTTCTGGGAACTCAACAGTCCTCCCAGAGGATTCATGAATATTTTCTACCTGAGATAGAGCATGTGGATACTTTTACATCAGTTTCAGGGACTACTGTAAGTTCACCACCTGCTTCAAAGTCTCTACAGCATTCTTCATTACTACCAGTTACTTCAGCAACTTCTCCAAATGGCCAAGAGCTAGGGAGATCTAGCATGTCTTCACAAAGGATTCTAGAAATGTCACAATCAGCACAAGGGGCTTTATCACCTTTTGCCTCTGCCCAAGGTGATGGGAGAAAATCTCAATTAGAAAAAGATATTTTGAAACAGTCTATATCAGCACAGGGGATTTTAGGATCATTACCAAAAACCACAGGGGTTCTAGGATCTACTCCATATGCCCACAGGAAGACAGGTATATTGTCATCCACCCAAGAGGCTACAAAAGACTCTCTGTCTCCTCAAGGAGGTCTTGGACTGCCCATACCTGCAAAAGGAACTCTAGGAAATTTTCCATGTGAGGAAGGACCTAGAAAACATTCTGATTCATTCCAGGAGGCTTCTAGACATTCTCTGTTTATGCAAAGTCCTCTGGAACATTCACCTTCTTCTGTGGAGGTTCTGAGACCTTCTTGTAGCCAGGTAATTGAAAAGCCTTTGTTATCTTCCCCAGGGGCTGTGAAAGCTTCAACATCTTCACCAAATGCTCAGAAAACTCTCCAAACTACTTTAGGGACTCTACCAACACTGCTTTCTAACCAAGGGCCTGAGGAACAGTCTGCATCTGCCCAGGGTACACTGGGTTCTTTCTCCTTCAGCTCAGGGCCTCCAGAACACAAAGCATCTTCCCCATTGGTGTTGGGACCATCAGCATCTTTCCAAAGAAAGCAAGGTCACTTGTCGTTCAAAGATGAATCTCAGCATACAATATCATCTGTCCAAAGGACTACAGGGCCTTTGTCATCTCCCTCAAGGACTACAGGGTATTTACAACATGAACAAATATCGCAGGGATCTTTATCAATCTCAAGGGATCTAGCACACTTGCTATCTAATCAACTTTGCATATCTGCCCAGGGAACTCAGGGCCCTTCACCATGTACCCAACAGTCTCTACCACATTCAGCATCTTCACCAGAGGTTCTGAGACCATCAAAGTCTTCCCAATGCACACACAGAAATTTCTCTTCTGTCTCACATTCTTTGGGAATGTCTCCATGTGTCCCAGTGACTACAGGCACATTGCCACATACCCCAGTGATTCCTAGGCTTAGCCCAGTAATACAAGCAAGTCTAGCCCCTTCCCCATATTTGAAAAAAGATGGTGCATCATGTCTATATGCACAAGAAACTCTAGAACTGAACACAGCAACAGAAGGCTCTCTAGAACCTTCACCATCTACTCAAGTGTCTGGGAAAGCTTCCCTTTATACAAAAGCCACTTTGGGACAGTCTACATCTGTGCAGGGTATTGAAGGCCATTCTGCCTGTACTGCAGGGACTCTAGAATCTAATAAAAGAAGTGATCAGAAGGAACTAGGAGCTTGTCCACCTACCCAAGTGTCTCTAGTAACTTCCTTCTCTTCACAAGGAACTCTAGGAACTTCTTCATCTGCCCAAGAGCCTCTGGGCCCTTCTCTGTCTGCCCAGGGGTCTCTAAAATTGTCCTCACCCACACAAGAAATGGAAGGAATTGTGTCATCTGCTCAAAGTACTTTAAAACATCAAACTTCCTCCCAGGAGGCTCCAATGTTCTTTCCATCTACACAACCTGCTTTACAAGGGGCATTTCCCTCCTCAGGGTCTACAGGATGTGTCCTGTCTATCCAGAAAACCCATGGATCGTTATGGTCTTCACCAGAGTATGTAGAACATTCACCATCTGCAACAGGTGCTCAGGAACAACCTCTTGCTGCTCCAAGGACTCTAGGACCATTGATGTCTTCTAAAGGGTCTAAGGAACTCCCCACAGTGGCAGATGGGACATTGCCTGTGCATAGTTCTTTGTCATCCGTTCAATGGACCCCAGACCCTTCAGTAAATTCAGGGGTTGGGGAATCATACCAATACTCCCAGAGTACGTTGGGCCCTTTGCCTCATGTAGTAGATGGTGTGGATTCTTCTCAATCTGATCCGGGGACTGTGGGACCATTGCCAGTGCCCCTAGTGCCTGGAAGACATTCTACTTCTACCCAAGGAGCTGCAGGATCTTTTTCATCTAACCAAGGGTATGTAGCTCCTTTTAAATCTGCCCTAGAACCTCTGAAACTTTCCATATCAGCCCAGGCAGTGCTGCATACATCACTATCTACTGAAGGGTCTCTACAGTCTTCAGCACCTTCTGCAGAAGTTCCAGAACCAAACACAAACTCCCCATCTACTGGAGCAACGTCAGGAACTTCTCCATCTACTGTAGGGCATATGGGTCACTTTGCTTCACCACAAGTGACTCCATCATCTTCTCATTCTGATGAAGGGGTTGTCAGACTTTGCCAATCAGCACAAGGGACTCTGACAATGCTCAAATCTACACAAGGTACTCTAGGGATCTCCTCATCTCCCCAACACACAGGGGGGCATTACTTGTCTGCTGAAGGCACACTGGGACTATCCACATCTGCACAACAAACTGCAGGAATTATGCCATCAACTGATGGAACTCTGGGATTTCCCCAAAATAGCCAGGTGATACCAGGATCTTTGCCATCTGATCAAAGGTCTCTGGGAATCTCCTTATCTGTAGAAGGGAGTCTAAAAAAATTCCAGGCTGCTGAACGGCTTGTGCATGATTCTCCAATTCCCAAAGTACCTCCAGGACTATCTGTGTCTCCACAAGTGACTCCAGCGACACTGCTGTCTGATCGAGGATCTAGGAAACATCCTACTTCTTCTCAAATCCCTAAAAGAACTTCTCAGTCTGCCCTAAATTCTCTACAACATCCAGCATCTGTCCCAGGATTTCTGAATCCTTCCCAATCTGAACAGAGCACTCCAGCACCTTTGTTATCTCCTCCAGGTACTGGAATACATGGACCATCTGCCTCAGTTTCTCAGAAAATGTTCCCAGGTTCTGCAACCTCAGGGTATCCTGAACCTTTGCCATATGTTGGTGGGCCTCTGAAACTTTCCCTGTCTGCACAGGGAACTCTGTGTCCTTTTTCATCTTCCGTAGGAGATCTTGATCCTTTGGATTCTTTGCCTGGCAATCTGGAATCATCTCAACCTGCCCAAAGGAATCTTGGTCATTTGTCATATGTGAGAGAGCCTGTGAGAAATTCTCCATCTGTCCCAGTTCATAGAGCGACTTCACCATTGAACAAAGTCCCTAGAGGACATTCACCACATGTCCCAGGTGATCCAGCACCTGTTCTATCTCCTCGTTGCCTTCCACAACTTACTGTATCTGCCAAATGTTCTCTGAGGCCTTTGGCATCTTCCAAAGAAACTCTAGAGTCTTTGTCATCTTCTGCAAGCATCCTAGGAACACTCCAATCTATGCAGTGTCAGGAGAAACTGTCCCATGTAGGAGAGAAAATGGAGATTTCTCCACCTCTGGTAGGAACTTCAGTATGTCTAGCTTGTGCTCCCGATCATATGGGACCATCCTATTTGGAACAAGGTAGTCAAACAATTTCTCATTGTTCTCAAGGAGCTGTGGGTTCCTGCCTATCTACACAAGGGTATATAAGACAGCCCACAGCTACACAAAGGACTCCAGGCTATCGTTTATCTTCCCAAGGGATTTCAAACTCTTCTTCACTTAAACAAGGTACAGGCTCACAGTCCACTTCAGCACAGAGCCCACTAGCACATTCTCCATCCATCCCAGTGTCTCAGAGAGATACCCACCATGCCCAAAAGATGACAGGAGCAATGAAATTTGTCCAAGGGTCTCCAAAAATTTCTCTAAATGCACGAGGTTCTGTCAAACCTTTGACATCTCCCTGTGAGACTCCAAGATATTCATCTTCACCGGGTGCATGTAAAATGTCTGCAGCTACCCCAGGGCATGTGGTATCTGATGAAGGGATTCTGGGACTTTCCATATCTGCCCAGGCAAGAGTGAGTCCTTTCCTTACTTCCCAAAGGCATTTGGAAACTTCCCTGTCTGTAGAAGGGACTTCTGATCTCTCCACACCTACACAAGGCACTCTAGGACACTCTGTTTCTTCCCATGGACCTCCTGAGTCTTTGCAGACTGCACAAAGTGTTAAACAAACAAATCCATCTGTTGCAGACTCTTCAGGATCTCTTCCTTCTTCAATGGGGCACAAAGTAATTTCTTTATCTGGAGAAGGGACTCTAGGAACTGCTTCATCTTCCCTAGGGCCTTTGGCAATGTCCTTATCTGTTCGAAAGTGTTCTCGAACTTCTTTATCTTTCCCAGAAGCTGGAGGACCATGCCTGTCTTCACAGGGTACTCTGAAAGTTTCTACAAGTACACATGACAATCTAGCGACATCCAATTCTTCAAAAGGGCGTTTGGGAGATTCACCATCGTACTCCAGTGACTCTGGGATCTTCTCCATCTGCCCAAGTGGATTTAGGGGTTTCTTTACCTGTCTCACGGTCTCTGAGAACACCTGTGTCTTCCCAGGGTGTTCTAGGAACATTGACATGTACACAAGGGGCTATGAAACTTTCATCAGATAGGCAAGGGAACACAGAACCTATGCCATAAAGGCCAAGATAATCTGGGACTCGGGTTTCCTTCCTTGGGAACTCGGGGACCTTCCCAATTTTCCCAGAGGGAAGTAAAAGTATTGTCGTCTGACCAAGGGAATTTCAAAACTGCTCTGTCTACCACAGGACCTATAGAAAAATATTTTATCTGCCTCAGAATCACCAAGACTTTTCACTTCTGTGCTGCAAGATACTAAAAGCCCTTCCCTACACTGCAAAAATAATTTTGGACTGTCCAAATCTTCAGAGAAGTGTCTAGAATATACACCAACTACCCAAAGTTCTGTGGAACATTCTCCATCTAGCCAAGTGTCACTGAGATCTACCCCATCTGAACCAGGTACACATTCCCTACCAGAACAAGTGTGGCAGAATATGTCTGCACCCACAAAAGTGACTCTGGGACAGTCCCCACCTCAGGGAATGTGTGAAGGAAAATTATCATCTACCCAAGGAGCTGTGGGCTTTTCTACACCAGGACAAAAGTCTCTAGGACATTTGTCATTTGCCCAAGGGTCACAAGAATCTTCCACATCTTCCCACAAAGTGGTAGGCTCTTCCTATTATCAAGAGGCTGTAGCACAGTTCCCATCTGTTCCAGGAGGTGGACTTTCTTCCTCTGCCCAGGGGATGCTGGGAACTTTACCATCATCTCAAGTTACTCTTGAAACATCATCTTCTCTCCAGAGAATTATAGAAGTTTCCTTAGATGCGCATGGTACTCTACAACTTCAGGCTTATTCCCCAGGGTATCTGGGACCTTTCAAATGTACTTCAAAGGCATCAGAAAAGTTGCCATCTCCCCAAATGACTTTTAAGTTTTCAGAATCTTCTTCATCAGGGACTCAAGGAACTTTGCCATTTGTCCCAGGTACTCTGGGCCATTCAATATCTGCCCAAACTGCTGTTTGCACTTATGATTCTGACCAAAATTTTCAGGGATCATCAACATCTCTCCAGGATACTCTTGAAATTTCTTCATCTTCTAAAGGTTCACTGAGATCTACTCCATCTGTGCCAGGAACCTTGAAACCTTTATTATCATCCCAATTGTGTTCAAAATTGTCTACATCTGCCCAAGTGTCTCAAAGACCTTCACTACCTAAGCAAGGGTGTTTACGAGATTCACTATCTACACAAGTGACTCGGGGAACTTCCATATCAGCACAAGAATATTTAGGACATTCAAAACCTGATCAAGGGTTTCAGGCAACTTCCACATCTTCCCAAGAGAATCCTAGATCTTCTTTAGCACAAAAGGCTTTAGCACAGTCATCATCTGCTCCAGAAAATTGTGAACCTTTTCAATTTTCAGCAGGTACTCTAGGAACATCACCCTCTACACAAGGTAGTAGAGAAACACCATCATCTGACCAAGCATCTCCAGAAACTTTCACATCTTCCCAAATGTATCGTGGCCCTTCTTTAGCCAAAGAGGCTTTAGCACAGTCAGCATCTGCTCCAGGAGATTGTGGACCTTCTCAGTCTTCAGCAGGTACTCTAGGAACATCACTCTCTACCCAAGGTGGTAAAGAAACATCATCATCTGTCCAAGCATCTCCAGAAACTTCCACATCTTTCCAAAAGGATCTTGGCCCTTCTTTAGCCCAAGAGGTTTTAGGACAGTCAGCATCTGCTCCTGGAGATGGTGGATTTTCTCAATTTTCAAAAAGTACTCTAGGAACTTCACCATCTTCCCAGGGTGTTACAGAAACACGCTCATCTGCCCATGAGTCTATAGAATCTGCAACATCTGCTCAAAGTGTTCTAGGAATTCAGGATCCTTGGGAGGGAAATCTGGGTCCTTCCAAATTTACACAAGTGACACAAGGACCTTTGCCATCTTCCCAAGAGGTTTATGGGACTTTAAAATCTGTCTCAAGGTATCTAGACATTTTGGTGTCTCTCCTACAGAGACTAAAAATTTCAACATTTGCCCAAGGTGTGGTGGGCCATTTCATATCTGACCAAGTGATAGTGGGAACACCTACATTTTCTCAGGAATCTCTGGAACATTCTCCATCTGACCAAGTGTCTGTGAAATCTGACCCATCTCAAATGGGGCCTGTAAGACCTTCACTAAAAGACCAAGGTTTACAGGAAATGTCTTCAGGAGAAAAAGTGAATCTACAAGATTCACCAAACCAGCACATCTATTTAAGAAATACATTGTCTAACCAAGGGACTTTGGGGTTATCTATCTCATCACAAGAACCTCTTGGACATTCACCATCTGCTCAGGGATCTCACAATACTTCCTTGTCATTCCAAAACGCTCCAGTCACTTATTTGCACCTAGGTCCTTTAGAAAAGTCATCATCTGATCCAAGATATCTTGGGCTTTCTGAATCTACCCAGGAGACACTAGGAACATCACCATCTACCGAGAGTACTCTTGAAATACCATCTTCTAATCTTGGTATTATAGAAACTTCATCATCTGTTCAAACTTCTTTAGGACATCTGCCTCCTTCAGGGCAGACTATGAAACCTTCTCTCCTCATGACAGAGACTTCAGAAACATTGCCATCTACCAAAGAGGTATGTAATTTACCAGAAACTTCCCTGAGAATTTTGGAAGCTTTGCCATCTACTCCAGGGTCTCTGGGTCTTTCACTATCTGCCCAAAGTTCTATGGGAATTAATCTGTCTGAAAAAGACATTTTAGGGTTATCAATATCTCCTGAGGACACTCTGGAACCTTCTTCATCTTACAACGCATCTCTTAGCCCCACACCTTCTGCACCTGGAACTGTGGTACCCTCCTCATCAGAACTAGGTTGTCAGAAAATATCTTCAAGTGTACAAGGAGAGTCACAATCTCAGCAAGTCTGTGTAGGAAACTTATTGCATTCACAAGAAGTTCTGGGGCTGTCTATATTATCACAAGAACCTCTTGAACATTCACCATCTGCTCAATGGTCTCCAGATGCTTTCTTGTCATCTCAAGAGGATCCAGGCCATTGTTTGGACAAGGGGCCATTAAGACAGTTGTCATCTGATCCAGATGATATTGGACATGGTGAATCTGCAGAAGGTACTCTAGGAATATCACCTTGTACAGAAATTCCTTTAGAAATACCAACTTCTACCCATGGGATTATAGACACATCACCAGCTTCCCAAGATGATCTAGGATTTTCACATCCTTCAGAGCAGCCTCTACAACCTTGTTCACTTACTCCAGAGATATCACAACCCTTGCCAATTAACAAAGAGATTTTTAAACCTTCAGAGTCTGTGTCAGGGACTCTAGAAACTTTTGCATCTGTGCCAGGGGCTCTGGAAATTTTGGAATCTGACCAAGGTGCTCTAGGCCCTTTGGTATGTGACCAAGAGTATCTGGGACAATCAACATCTCTCCATGATACTCTGGAACACTTCAAAACAGCTCAACAGCCTCTAGAACCTGTGAGATCTATCCAAGAAAATGCGGGACCTTCCATTTCAGCAGAGTTTGCAGGTGACTTTATGCCTCTTCCTTCACTTGAAATCTATAAAATACATTCCCCTTACCCCAAAAGAAGGCCAAGACTTTCCAGTTCTACTAAAAGTATATTGATATGTGCCCCATTTACTGAAGAGGATATCAGATATTCCATTTCAGAACTTGATGGCTTAAGAGGTATATATTCTGCCAAACACAGACTTGCATCTTCCAGGTATGTCAAAAAGAACTCAAGTCCTACCTCTACTCTTTAAAGGAGTGTTCCTCTCCCAACATTATCAGACTTGAGCTGCATATATAGTTCCCCTCCTAAGGAAGATCTCAGATATTATCCTTTTCCACATGGTGGGTCTAGACATTGTAAATCAATGAAAATGAAATCAAGACATGCTTCTAAAGAAGCAGGCCTCAAGTCTGGCCCATCAGAAGAGGGCTTGAAACTTTGCCATTCTTCCAAAGAGGGACACCACAGATCCTCACAATCTCATGAGAAGGGACTCAGAAATTCTCCATCTCTCCCAGGGATCACTATATGTTCCAAATCTACCGAAAGCAAATTGGAGCAGGCCCCCTCTAAGAAAGCAAATGTTCACATTTCCCATTCAGAGCACGAGGTCTGCAAACTTTCATCTTCATCCAAAAAATGACACAGACATTCACCTGCCAAGAGGTAACCCTGAAGAAGGCAAAGAATCTCCAATCTGCACAGAAGGGTATGTGGAAATTACTCTCTCTCTCATGGAGACAACTTCAGACATTCCACTTCTCCCTATGGGACTTCAAGCCATACTGATTCTACTTCTACCAGGACAAGACTCAGACATGCCCCTTTTACCCAAGAAGCCACCCAAACTTCCCGTGAAGCCCAAGAAAGCTTCATGTTATTTCCAGATAGAGACAGTTCCAATGGGAGTGTCAAACCTTCCTCAACCTCCCAAAGCGATGATGTCAGACACCCTGTTTCTGCCAAAGGTGGGTTCAGACATGATATTTCTGTTCAAGATAAACAGAAACATTCCACTAGTGTTAGAGAAGGACGCAGGGCTTTGCTTCCTGTCCAACAGAGCATCATATATTCACCTGTTCCAAGAGGGAGTACCACTTCATTCCCTGTTGTCCAAGGAAATTTCAGACATACCCTAGTACAACGAGGAGAACTGAGATCTTCCCTCTCTTACCAAGGGAGAGATGCAGACTTCCAATATGAATATGGGGCCCCCATATGTGACCCTTCTATCCTAGGAGGCCACAGATATTCACATTCAGTCAGTTTCAATCTCAAAAGGATCGAACGGCAAACAGGTGCTGGAGTTCTACCCTGTCTCATCAAGGAAGTATCACAACTTCTCAATGTGGCCAAAGGTCCATCAAACTTTCCTGTAGCTATCCTGTTCAAGGCAGACTTAGAATGATTCAGTTTGAAAAAGAGAGCATCATACAAAGCCCATCCAACACACTGAACCTCAGATATGCTCCTTGTGACCAAAGCGAATTCAGAAATGTGCCCACTAATCATGACTGGGCCAGAACTTCAATTTCTACCCGAAGAAGCCCCCGACATACCCATTCTTACCATGGAGGCTTCAGACCTTACAAGCTTTGAAGTTCTAAACATACTCATATCAACAGGAGATTTTTGGCCGGATTCTCTCTTAAAGTGGCATCTTCAGATCTTCTTGTCTACAAGCTGGCCCCACATTTTCCCACTCTGAGTCCTCCATGAACAATGGCATTTTAGAACTTTTCCTTCTCATCAAACAATTGTGAAAACTTTGACTTCCATTCCTGGCTATCTCAGGTGTACACTGAATCATTACATAGAACTGTCTGATTATAAGCAAGGCAGGTGTTTCCCTTCTGATTAAGAAGAGGTCAAAGTTACTACCTGGAGCACGCTATACAATTTGCTACTGGTAAGCCACTGTTGAAATAGGGGAGGCCATTTCTCAAAATGTTGGTTATCAATCTACAAAAATGAACAGCATAATCACTCTTGGGCATATAACCAAAGGATGCACAACCATATCACATTGCACTATAGTGATGTCACAGTGTATAATTGTGTACAGAGAGCACTATAGTGATGTCACAGTCAATAATTGTGATGTCATAGTGCAGTATATTGATGTCACAGTGTATAATTGTGATGTCATAGTGTACGATAGTAATGTCACAGTGTATAATAGTAATGTCATATTGCACTATAGTGATGTCACAATGTATAATTGGGTTCACAGAGCATTATAGTCATGTCACAGACAATAACTTTGATGTCATAGTGCAGTATATTGATAACACAGTGTATAATTGTGATGTCATAGTGCAGGATATTGATGTCACAATGTATAATTGTGATGTCATATCGCACTATAGTGATGTCACAGTGTATAATTGTGATGTCATATTGCACTATAGTGATGTCACAAAGTATAATTGTGTTCATAGAAACTATATTGATGTCACAGTCAATAATTGTGATGTCATATCGCACTATAATGATGTCACAGTGTATAACTGTGTTCAGAGAGCAATAATTGATGTCACAGTCAATAATTGTGACGTCATAGTGCAGAATTATGGTGACACAGTGAATAATTGTAGGTCACAGTTCATTATATTGATGTTACAGTGTATAATTGTGATGTCACAGTGCAAGCTAGTGATGTCACAGTGTATAATTGTGTTCATAGAGCACTGTAGTTATGTCACAGTCAATAATTGTGATGTCATCCTGCAGTATATTAATAACACAATGTATAATTGTGAAGTCAAAGTGCAAGATCGTCATGTCACAGTGTATAATTGTGAGGTGATATTGCACTATAGTGATGTCACAATGAATAATTGTTTTCATAGCGCACTATAGTGATGTCACAGTCAATAACTGTGATGACATACTGCCGAATTGTTATGTCACAGCCAATAATTGTGATGTTATGGTGCAGTATATTAAAAACACAGTGTATAATTTGATGTCACAGTGCAAGATAGTGATATCATAGTGTATAATTATGATGTCATATAGCACTATAGTGATATCACAATGTATAATTGTGTTCATTGAGCACAATAGTGATGTCACAGTCAATAACTGTGATGTCATAGTGCAGTATATTGATAACACAGTATATAATTGTGATGACATTGTTCAGCATATTGATGTCACAGTGTACAATTGTGATGTCATATTGCACTATAGTGATGTCACAAAGTATAATTTTGTTCCTAGAGAAATATATTTATGTCACAGACAATAATTGTGATGTCATAGTGCATATATTGATGTCATGTTGTATAATTGTGATGTCATATCACACTATAGTGATGTCACATTGTATAAATGTGGCCAAAGAGCAGTATAGTGATGTCAAAGTCAATAATTGTGATGTCATAGTGTAGTATTGTGGTGTCACAGTGAATAATTGTAGGTCACAGTTCATTATATTGATGTCACAGTGTATAATTGTGATGTCACAGTGCAAGCTAGTGATGTCACAGTGTATAATTGTGTTCATAGGGCACTATAGCTCTATAACACTCAACAATTGTTATGACGTAATGCAGTATATTGATAACAGAATGTATAATTGTCATGTCAAAGTGCAAGATAGTGATGTCACAGTGTATAATTGTGGTGTTACATTGCACTAAAATGATGTCACAGTATATAATTTTGTACATAGAGCACAATAGTGATGTCACAGTGTATAATTGTGTTCATAAAGCACTATATTGATGTCACAGTCAATGATTGTGATGTCATAGTGCAGTATATTTGTGTCACAGTATATGCTTGTGATGTCATAGTGCACTATAGTGATGTCACAGTGTATAATTTTGTGCATAGAGCACTGTAGTGATGTCACAGTCAACAATTGTGATGTCATAGTGCAGCATCGTGTTGTCACCGTCAATAATTGTGATGTCATAGTGCAGGATATTGATATCTTGGTGTATAAATGTGATGTCATAGTGCACTATAGTGATGTCACAGTGTATAATTGTGTTCAGAGAGCACTATAGTGATGTCACAGTCTATAAATGTGATTTCATAGTGCAGAATTTTGATGTCACAGTGAATAACCATAGGTCATAGTCCATTATGTTGATGTCAGAGTGTATAATTTTGATGTCTCAGTGCAATATAGTGGTATCACTATGTATAACTGTGATGTCATAGTGCACTATATTGAACTCACTGTGTATAATTGTGTTCATAAGCACTATTGTTATGTCACAATCAATAATTGTGATGTCATAGTACAATATTGTTGTGTCACAGTCAATAATTGTAGGTCACAGTCCATTATATTGTTGTCACAGTGAATAATTGTGATATCATACCGCACTATAGTGATGTCACAGTATGTAATTGTGGTCATAGTGCAAGATAGTGATGTCACAGTGTATAATTGTGTTCATAAAGCACAATATTGATGTCACTGTCAATGATTGTGATGTCATAGTGCAGTATATTGATGTCACAGTGTATACTTGTGATGTCATAGTGCACTATAGTGATGTCATAATGTATAATTTTGTCATTGAGCACAATAGTGATGTCACTGTAATTGTGATGTCATACTGCAGTTTATTGATAACACCGTGTAATTGTGGTGTCATATTGCACTATAATGATGTCACAGTGTACAATTTTGTACATAGAGCACTATAGTGATGTCACAGTCAATAATTGTGATGTCACAGTGCAGTATTGTGGTGTCACAGTGAATAATATTAGGTCACAGTCCATTATATTGATGCCACAGTGTATAATTGTGTTCATAGAGCAATATAGCTATGTCACAGTTAATAATTGTGATGTCATACTGCAGTATATTGATAACACAATGTATATTTGTGATGTCACAGTGCAAGATAGTGATGTCACAGTGTATAATTGTGGTGTCATATTGCACTATAATGATGTCCCAGTGTTTAATTTTGTACATAGAACACTATAGTGATGTCACAGTCAAAAATTGTGATGTCATAGTGCACTATAGTGATGTCACAGTGTCTAATTGTGAGGAGATATTGCACTCTAATGATGTCACAATATATAATTTTGTTCATAGAGCACTATAGTGATGTCACAGTCAATAAATGTGATGTCATCGTGCAGTATTGTGGTGTCACAGTGAACAATTGTAGGTCACAGTACATTATATTGATGTCACAGAGTATAATTGTGTTCATAGAGCACTATAGCTATGTCACTCTCTATAATTGTGATGTCATACTGCAGTATATTGATAAAACAGTGAATAATTGTGATCTCACAGTGCAAGATAGTGATGTCACAGTGTATAATTGTGGTGTCATATTTCACTATAATTGATGTCACAGTGTATAATTTTGTACATAGATGCACTATCATTGATGTCACAGTCAATAATTGTGATGTCACAGTGTATAATTTTGATGTCATATTGCACTATAGTGATGACACAGTCTGTATAATTGTGAGTGTCATATTGCACTAATAGTGACGTCACAGTGTATAATTGTGTTCATAAAGCACTATAGTGATGTCACAGTCAATAAATGTGATGTCATAGTGCAGTATATTGGTGTCACAGTGAATAATTTTGAGGTCATAGTCCATTATATTGATGTCACACTGTATAATTGTGTTCATAGAGCATAAATGATGTCACAGCATAATGTGATGTCATAGTGCAGTATATTGATAACCAGTGTATAATTGTGATGTCATACTGCAGTATATTGATGTCACAGTGTATAATTGTGGTGTCATATTGCACTATAATGATGTCACAGTGTATAATTGTGTACATAGAGCACTATAATGATATCACAGTTCAGTAATTGTGATGTCATAGTGCAGGATTGTGATGTCACAGTGTATAATTTTGATGTCATAGTGTACTACAGTGATGTCACAGTGTATAATTGTGTTCAGAGAGCACTATAGTGATGTCACAGTCAATAATTGTGATGTCATAGTGCAGTATATTGATAACACAATGCATAATTGTGATGTCATAAGTGCAAGTATAGTAATGTCACAGTCTATAATTGTGGTGTCATATTGCACTATAATGATGTCACAGTGTATAATTGTGTTCATAGAGCACTATAGCTGATGTCACAGTCAATAATTGTGATGTCATACTGCCAGTATATTGATAACACAATGTATAATTGTGATGTCAAAGTGCAAAATAGTGATGTCACAGTGTATAATTGTGGTGTCATATTGCACTATAATGATGTCACAGTGTGTATTTGTGTTCATAGAGCACTATAGTGATGTCACAGTCAATAATTGTGATGTCATAGTACAGGATATTGATGTCCCAGTGTATAATTTTGATGTCATATTGCACTATATTGATGTCACAGTGTATAATTGTGGTGTCATATAGCACTATAATGATGTCAGAGTCTATAATTGTGATGTCATAATGCAGTATCTTGATGACACAGTCGTATAATTGTGATGTCATAGTGCAGTATATTGATGTCACAGTGTATAATTGTGATGTCATAGTGCACTATAGTGATGTCACAGTGTATAATTGTGTTCATAGAGCACAATAGTGATATCACAGTCAATAATTGTGATGTCATAGTACAGTATTCTGGTGTCACAGTCAATAATTGTAGGTCACAGTCTATTAAATCGATGTCACACTGTAAAATTGTGATGAGATTAATGTCACAATGTATAATTTTGATGTCATGTTGCAGTATATTGATAACTCAGTGTATGATTGTGGTGTCAATTTGCACTATAATGATGTCACAGTGAATAATTGTATTAATAAAGCACTATATTGATGTCACATTCAATAATTGTGATGACATAGTGCAGTATTTGATGTCACAATGTATAACTGTGATGTCAATCACACTATAGTGATGTCCCAGTGTATAATTTTGAGGTGATAATGAACTATAGTGGTGTCACAATGTATAAGTGTGTCCATAGTGCACTATAGCTATGTCACAGTCAATAATTGTGATTTCATAGTGCAGAATATTGATAACACAGTGTATAATTGTGATGTCACAGTGCAAGATTGTGATGTCACAGTGTAAAATTTCGATGTCATATTGCACTATAATGATGTGTGAGTGTATAATTGTGTTCATAGAGCACTATAGTGATGTCAGAGTCAATAATTGTGATTTCATAGTGCCATATTGTGATGTCACAGTCTATAAGTGTGATGTCATAGTGCAGTATACTGATAACACAGGATATAATTGTGATGTCGCAGTGTATAATTGTGATGTCATATCGCACTTTAGTGATGTCACAGTGTATAATTGTGTTCAGAGAGTGTTAAAGTAATTTCACAGTCAATAAATGTGATGTCATAGTGCAGTATTGTGGTTTCACTGTGAATAATTGTAGGTCAAGTCTGTTATATTGATGTCACAGTGTATAATTGTGTTTATAGACCATTATAGCTATGTCACAGTCAATAATTGTGATGTCATAGTACAGTATTGTGGTGTCACAGTGAATAATTGTAGGTCACAGTCCATTATATTAATGTTACCGTGTATAATTCTAAAGTCATATCGCAGTATAGTGATGTCACAGTGTATAATTGCGTTCATAGAGCACAATAGTGATGTCACAGTTAATAATATGTGATGTCATAGTGCAGTATTGTCATGGCACAATCAATAATTGTAGGTCACAGTCGATTTTAGTGATGTCACAGTGTATAATTCTGAAGTCATATCGCATTATAGTGATGTCACCGTGTATAATTGTGTTCAGACAGCTTTATAGTGATGTCACCATCAATAAATAAGATGTCATAGTGCAGTATTGTGGTGTCACAGTGAATAATTGTAGGTCACGTCCATTATATTGATGTCACAGTGTATAATTGTGATATCATATCACACTACAGTGATGTCACAGTGTATAATTGTGTTCATAGTGAACTATAGCTATATTACAGTCAATAATTGTCATGTCATACTGCAGTATATTGATAACACAATGTATTATTGTGGTGTTATATTGCACTATAATGATGTCACAGTGTATAATTTTCTACATAGAGCACTATACTAATTTCAGGGTCAATAATTGTGACGACATAGTTCAGTATATTTAGGTCATGGTGTATAATTGTGATGTCATATTGCACTATAGTGAGGTCACAGTGTATAATTGTGAGGTGATAATGTACTATTGTGATGTCACAAGGTATACTTGTATCCATAGAGTACTATAGTGATGTCACATTCAAAAATTGTGATGTCATAAAACAGTATTGTTGTGTCATGGTCAATAATTGTAAGTCACAGTGCATTTTGTTGATGTCACAGTGTATAATTCTGAAGACATATTGCACTTTAGTGACGTCACAGTGTATAATTGTGTTCAGGGAGCACAATAGTGATGTCACCGTTAATAAATGTGATGTCATAGTGCAGTATTGTGGTGTCATAGTGAATAATTGTAGGTCAAAGTCCATTATATTATGTCCACAGTGTATAATTGTGTTCATTAGAAAACTATAGTGATGTCACAGTGTATAATTGTGTTCATAGAGCACTATTGTGATGTCACAGTCAATACTTGTGATGTCATAGCGCAGGTTTGTGATGTCACCGTCAATTACTTTGATGTCATAATGAAGGATTGTGATGTCACAGTCAATAATTGTGATGTCATAGTACAGTATATTGATGTCGTGGTGTATAATTGTGATGACATAGTGAAATATATTGATGTCCTAGTGTATAATTTTGATGTCATTTCACACTATAGTGATGTCACAGTGTATATTTGTGTTCATAGAGCTCTATAATGATGTCACAGTCAATAATTGGGATGTCATGGCACAGGATTGTGATGTCACAGTCAATAACTGTGATGTCTTAATGCAGTACATTGATAACATAGTGTATAATTGTGATGTCTCAGTGCAAGATAGGGATGTCACAGTGTATAATTTTGTTGTCATATAGCACTTTAGTGAACTCACAGTGTATAATTGTGATGTCATATTGCACTATAGTGATGTCACAGTGTATAATTGTGTTCAGAGAGCACTATACTGATGTCACAGTCAATAATTGTTATTTCATAATGCAGAATATTGATAACCTAGTGTATAATTGTGAAGTCACAGTGCAAGATTTTGATGTCACAGTGTAAAATTTTGATATCATATTGCACTACAATGATGTCATAGTGTATAATTGTGTTCATAGAGCACTATAGTGATGTCAGAGTCAATAATTGTGATTTCATAATGCCATATTGTGATGTCACAATCATTAAGTGTGATGTCATAGTGCACTATACTGATAACACAGTTTATAATTGTGATGTCACAGTGCAATATAGTGTTGTCGCAGTGTATAATTGTGATGACTTATTGCACTATAGTGATGTCACAATGTATAATTGTGTTCATAGAGAAATATAGTGATGTCACTGTCAATAATTGTGATGTCATAGAAGAGTATTGTCGTGTCACAGTCAATAATTGCAAGGCACAGTCCATTTTCTTGATGACATTGTGTATAATTCTGAAGTCATATCGCACTATAGTGATGTCACAGTGTATAATTCTGTTCATAGAGCACTATAGTGATGTCGCAGTCAATAAATATGATGTCATAGTGCTGTATTGTGGTGTCATAGTGAATAATTGCAGGTCAAGTCCATTATATTGATGTCACAGTGTATAATTGTGATCATAGAGCAGTATAGCTATGTCACAGTCAATAATTGTGCTGTCATAGTGCAGTAAATTGATGTCACAGTGTATAATTGTGATGTCAAGGGCACTATAGTAATGTCACAAAGTAATATTGTATTCATAGAGAACTATATTGATGTCACAGTCAATAATTGTGATGTCATAGTGCTGTATATTGATGTCACAATGTATAATTATGATGTCATATCGCACAGTGTATAATTTTGAGGTGAAAATGAACTATCGTGATGTCACAATATATACTTGTGTCCATAGAGCACTGTATCAGTAGCCCTGCTATATACAGATGATAAAAGGGCTGAAAGAGAAATCAGAGAAACATCACCCCTTACATTTGCCACAAACAACATAAAATACCTTGGGGTAACGCTAACCAAACAAGTGAAAGACCTGTATCGTAAGAACTTTGAATCTTTAAAGAAAGAAATTAAAGAAGCCCTCAGAAAATGGAAAGATCTCCCATGCTCTTGGATAGGTAGGATCAATGTAGTAAAAATGGCAATCCTGCCAGAAGCAATCTACAGATTCAATGCTATCCCCATTAAAATCCCAGCACAATTCTTCACAGACCTTGAAAGAACAATAATCAATTTTGTATGGAAAAACAAAAGACCCAGGATAGCCAAAACAACCCTGTTCAACAAGGCAACGTCCGGAGGCATCACCATCCCTGACCTCAAGCTCTATTATAGAGCTATAGTCCTGAAAACAGCTTGGTATTGGCACAAAAATAGACAGGCAGACCAATGGAATCGAATTGAAAATCCGGGTATTAACCCACACACGTACGAACATCTGATCTTTGACAAAGAAGCTAAAAATATACAATGGAATAAAGAAAGCATCTTCAACAAATGGTGCTGGCATAATTGGAGACTGGCATGTAGAAAAATGTGGATCGATCCATGTTTATAGCCATGCACAAAACTTAAGTCCAAATGGATCAAAGACCTCAACATAAATCCAGCCACACTGAACCTCTTAGAAGAGAAAGTGGGTGGTACCCTTGAAAGAATTGGTACAGGAGACAGCTTCCTGAACATAACACCAGTAGCACAGACAGTGAGATCAACAATTAATAAATGGGACCTACTGAAACTGAGAAGCTTCTGTAAGGCAAAGGACACAGTCAGCAAGACAAAAAGGCAGCCCACAGAATGGGAAAAATATTCACTAATCCCACATCTGACAGAGGGTTGATCTCCAAAATTTACAAAGAACTCAAGAAGCAAGTCTCCAAAACAGCAAAGGATCCAATTAAGAAGTGGGCTGCAGAACTAAATAGAGAGTTTTCAATAGAGGAGTCTAAAATGGCTGAGAGGCACTTGAGAAAGTGCTCAACATCCTTAGCCATCCGGGAAATGCAAATCAAAGCAACTCTGAGATACCATCTCACTCCTGTCAGAATGGCTAAAATCAAAAACACCAATGACAATTTATGCTGGAGAGGATGTGGTGAAAGGGGGACACTCCTCCATTGCTGGTGGGAGTGCCAACTGGTTCAGCCACTTTGGAAAGCAGTATGGAGATTCCTCAGAAAAATGGGAATAAACCTACCACAAGACCCAGCAACTCCACTCTTAGGCATGTATCCAAAAGATGCCCATTCATATAACAAAGATGTCTGTTCCACTCTGTTCATAGCAGCTTTATTTATAATAGCCAGAACTTGGAAGCAACCTAGATGTCCCTCACCCGAAGAATGGATAGAGAAAATGTGGTACATCTACACAATGGAGTACTATTCAGCAGAAAAAAATAATGGAATCATGAGATTCGCAGGCAAATGGATGACACTAGAAGAAACCATCCTGAGTGAGGTAACCCAGTCACAAAAAGAGAAACATGGCATGTACTCTCTCATATATGGATTTTAGACATAGATCTGGGGAGTGCCAGCCTACAATCCTATTGCCAGAGAGTCTGGGAAACAGAAACTTCATTTACTGGCTGGTTAAGTACTGAGCTGAACTCAAGAAAGCCAGTATCAGAGAGGGAGGACTGATGATCAAAGGGATTAAGACTGGGCTGGTTGAACCCCCAGAAACAGCTGACCAGACAAAGGTTAACTCTTGAATCCCAGGCATCAGCCTGGGAATCCAGCATGGGACTGATCAAGACCCCTGAATCTGGGTGTCAGTGAGGAGGCCTAGGTAATCTATTGAGCCTTGGACAGCAGATCAGTACCCATCCCAAGTATACACACGGTCTCTGGACTCCCATAGAACAATGTGAGGTGCACTCTCACCCTGAACTCTTGGGGAAGAGGTCTAGGCCCTGCCCTATATGAAATGACAGACTATGGACACCCCCATGGAGGGCCTCACCCTCCCTGGGGGAATGAGGGGATAACGGGGGGGATGGGGGAGGGCACGGGAGGAGGGGAGGGAAATGGAGAGGGACCTCGTACTGACTTGTGAAGCAACCTTGTTTCTTATCTAAATTTAAAATGGAAAATAAAAAAAAATATTAATATAAAAAAAAAAAAAAAAAGAAAGTTATTTTTTGTCTTGTGGAAACAAAAGCAAAACCCCTTCTCCAGGTTAACACATATCCTAGTTTCCAGACTGAGTTCATAACATCTTTAAAACACACTGGTTGTCTCAGCTCAGAAGTTTTCTCTGTAGTTCAGTGTCTTTCTGCAGCAGTTTGTCCTTTTTCATTAGCATTAAGAAAATTCAACCTTAGTAAAGGATTATGTAACCTGTGTTTGGGGTCTTTGTTCCTGCTGGCAGTTAAAGAAGCACGTGTTTTCAGGTTCAGTTAGATCTTTCAACTACTGCTTGTACTGTGGGATTGTAATGTATACCAGTTACATGTTTTATATGATAATATTTGAAAACTGTTCCAAATTGCTGGAGACATAAACTGAAGCATTGTCAGTTTTTATTCATGCAGGTATATCCATAACAGCCAACACTTCTAAGAGGTGTGTGATAACAGAACCAGCTTTTGCAGAGCTGATGGCAGTATCCCATTTGAAGCCTGAGAACATGTCTGTGGTGTGGTGTACATATTTCAAATTGCCAAATTCTGGGAAGTAAAATCATCCATTTACTAAAGTGCATTTCTGTGAATACATTTGTGATTACTGCCTGCTGGTAATGGAGTTTGACTGCAGAATGAGCAAGTGGGGTAATTTCTTACTATTTCCTTGGCTTGTTGCCAGGTGATAGAAAAATCCTTCTTTAAAACTTTGCTGTTAACATGGGGTTTCTTATGAAATTCTGAAGCTTCCAATGTATTTCCTATTAATAAATGAGGAATTTCATCATTGAGTTGTTCTAAAGGATCTCGAAGATCCACATGGGATCTGATGTGTGATATATATATCATGAGTTCTGTTTCTGTTTTAAAAGCAATGCAGTTAATTCAGTGCCATCTAAAAAATTCTGCTGTCTCAATGCGCAAGACAACTCTCTCTGCATACTGAGAATCCATGACTATATTGAGAGGATCTATAAATTCTTTAAGTACCATGAAAATGGCATACTACTCTGCCTTTTGTACACATTTATAAGGGTTTGAACTCTTTACTTATGTTTCCTGATTTATACCCTGCCTTACCTGATTTGTTTGCATGCATGTAGAATGTAAGAACTCCAAGAATAGGTGTTTTTCTTACAATATGCAAAAGGATACTGATTTCTTTATGAATTCGATTCTATCTGTTTTGGGATAATTGTTACTGATCATTCCCAGAAAGTCACTGCAAGTCCTTTGCCAATATTCATTGTGTTTCTATAAGGAGGAAATTTCCTTATTAGTTGAAGGTACAAAACTTTCTGCTGGGTTTCTTCCAGTCAGTTGACAAACTTTTAACTTACCTTTAAATATCAAATCAGAGATATTTTCTATATATGTATTAAGATTTTCATTCTGTTTATGTTGCAGAAATTCCCATTCTAGTATTATTTCTTCCCTCTGCATTAATATTACTGATCTTATTCGCTAGATGGTAGAATAACCAGAATGCACTCCAGTTTTGGATCTACGGTCCACATAAGCTTCCAATATACTCTAATGTACTCTTTTCTACCCAGTCTAATTCATTTTCAGGCTGAGCTGATAGTACCCATGGAATATATAGGTCTTTACCTCCTTTTAAAGCCATTTTCAAATGTTTTAAATCATGCCCTTCTACTCCAATAATAGTCTGCAGTTGAGAGATTTCTCCTAATAGTTTTTGAAGATCATTAAGTGTCTGGTAATATTCTCTTCTAATCAGTATATTTTGTGGTCTAATTTTCTGCGAGTCTATTTTATAACCTAAATAATTAATAGAATCTCCTCTTTGTATTTTTTTCTGGGGCAATATGTAATCCCCGGCAATTTAAAGTTTCCATTACTTTTTCAAACATCTTTTCCAAAGTACCTTTATTTGAATCAGACAGTAACATGTCGTCCATATAGTAGTATATTGATAATTGCAGAAATTGTTTATGAATTATTTCTAGAGGTTTATGCACAAAATACTGACTTAAAGTCAGGCTATTTAACATACATTGTTGCAACACACTCCACTCAAATTTCCGTACTGGTTGAGAATTGGTATAGTTAGGTACAGTGAAGGTGAAACTTTCTCTGTCTTTTTCTTATAATGGTGTAGTGAAGACACAATTTTTAAATCTATAACTATAATTGGACAATCCTTAAGTATTAAGAAGGTAGTGGCATCCCAGGTTGTAGAGAGCCCATACACTGATTTACCGTGTTAATGGATTTGAGATCAGTAACCATTCTCCATTTCCCAGACTTCTTTTGATAACAAAAGCAGGTTAATCACACGTACTAGATGATTCCTCAATATGTCCATAAGCTAGCTGTTCCTGAACTAACTTCTCCAAAGATTCTGACTTCTCAGTTGTCACAGGCCATTGACCTACCCAGACAGGTTCATCTGTTAGCCATTTTAAGGGTAGAGATTTTGGTTGGTCTGTTGGTTTGGCACTAGCATCCTCTTTCTGTACAGCCTATATGTTTGGCATCTGTTTTGTGTAATGCCTCACAATATTTTTTCTACCATCAAGACCTTGTCTACAATTCATAACTGATACATGAGGAATTTTATTTTGGGTTCACTTGCTGTAATAAATCACGGCCCAGAGATTCATAGCCATATCTCGGACATATGGCCTAAAACTTCATCTCTGGCCCTCTGGTCCAATACATTATTTCCATGTGGTACTTTGTTTCACAAGAGATAAGGTCCCACGTCCTAAAAATTTAACATTTACTTCTTTTAAGGGTCATACTAAAGGCCAGTTTTTCTGAGTTATTATTGTTATATTCATGCCTTGGTCTCCTACACGTAAACCCCGCAAAATATTTATTATTCCTTTTTCAGGTAAGTTGGGTCTGTGATCTTATAAAAAGTTGGCCTGTATACACGTTTTTTGTTTCCTCCAGTATCAACTAGTTCCTCCTCAATATCTAAAATATTATCCACAGTACCATTAATCTTTACAATAGGTTGTTGATTTTCTATTTGCCTGAGAGAGGCTGTCCTCCACTGTTACTGGGAAAGACCAAATCACCTTTGATCTGGGCCTATGTGGAGGCCCCTGGAAGTGTTTCCCAGCAACAAATGCTTACCTTCCCTGTCTGTGGTTGACCAGCATTCCTTGGTCCAGTGTCTTCATTTGCCATACATCTTCCAGAAACCAGAAGGCTGAGGCCTTCTATTTGAAGCATTTCTGGTAGAATAATGATTTCTAGGAATATTTTGTCTGCAATTCCTACTCAAATATCCCATTTTACCACAATTAAAACATCTAGCGTTTTGATGTCTTTTGAAGCTTCAGGAGAATGGTTCCCCAACCCAAATCTGTATCTCCTCACAGTTAGGCCATTTTTCGTCTTCATTCCTCTTTAATCCTTTAGAAAAGGACTGTCCTACCCAGATTCCTATCTCTGGATTGTCATACTCAGTATTCATTGTATACAAGGCCCATTCCTCCAATGGTACTGATCTGATCTTTAAAGGCTAAAGCAACTGTTTGTATTGTCTATTTGCATTCTCATTAGGCAAATATTCTGTAAGAAGTCACCTAATATTTGAGTCAGTTATCTGTAAGTCTATTGTTCTATATGATCTTTGTAAGAATTTAAAGAATCTTTCTCTCAGACCCTGTAACACTTTTGAATATGACTCAACTTTTTCTCCTGGTTCAGAAACCTTATTCAAAGTATTTAGTACTGTTGTTTTGCATAAATGAAATGTATGCTCATCATAATCAGCTAGGACCTGTGCATAATCTCTCCCTTATTAATCTTACTTTGGGAAGCTTCAAAGCTATCCTTCAAACCTTGAATTTTGAGGGCCTTGGCTACCAGTCTTCATAAAGCTTTCTACTGTATTTGGGAAAACTAGTCCAGCACCGCTGATACTAAATCATTCCAATCTTTTTTATATTTTATTTTTAAATTTAATTTACAAAATTAGAAACAAGATTGCTTCAATTACAGGTCCCTCTCCATTTCACTCCCCTCCTCCTGTCCCCTCCCATCAACCCACCAAATACTTCCTAATTTCCCTGGGAGGCTGAGGCCCTCCATGCGGGTGTCCATATTTTGTCATTTCATTTTGGGCAGGGCGTATAACCTCCCCCAAGAGAGCACGGTAAGAATGCATCTCTCATTTTTGGATGGGAGACCAAAATCCATTTGTATACCCCAGATAAATACTGATGTACTACCTAAGGCTCAATAGTTTACCTAGGCCTCCTCACAGACACCCACCTTCAGGGGGTATTGATCAGTCCCATGTTGGATTCCCAGCCATCTGTCTGGGATTCAAGAGCTAAACTTTGTCTGGTCAGCTATTTCTGGGGGTTAAACCAGCCCAGTTTTAATCCCTTTGGTCATCAGTCCTCCCTCTCTATCACTGGATTACTTGAGTTCAGCTCAGTGCTTAGCCGTGGGAGTCTGCCTATGATTACATCAGTCACTGAATGAAGGTTCTGTTTCCCAGACTCTCTGGCCATGGGATTGTAGGCAGGCATTCCCCAGATCTATTTCTAAAGTCCATATGTGAGGGAGTACATGCCATGTTTCTCTTTTTGTGACTGTGTTACCTCATTCAGTATGGTTTATTCTAGTGCCATCCATTTGCCTACAAATTTCAGGATTCCGTTGTTTTTTTTCTGCTGAATAGTACTCCATTTTGTAAATGTACCACAGTTTTTCTAGCCACTCTTTGCTTGAGTGGCATCTATGTTTCTTCCAAGTTCTCGCTATTACAAATAATGCTGCTATGAACATAGTGGGACAGACATCCTTGTTGTAAAAATGGGCTTTTTTGGATATATGCCTAAGAGTGGAATTGCTGGGTCTTGTGGTAGGTTTATTCCCATTATTTCTGAGGAAACTCCATAATGATTTCCAATGTGGCTCTGCAAGTTGGCACTCCCACCAGTATTGGAGGAGTGTTACCCTTTCACAACAACCTCTCCAGCATAAATTGTTGTTGGTGTTTTTGATTTTAGCCATTCTGACAGCAGTAAGATGGTATCTCAAAGTTGTTTTGATTTGCATTTCCAGGATGGCTAAGGATGTTGAACACTTAATCAAGTGTCTCTCAGCCATTTTAGACTCCTCTATTGAGAAGTCTCTATTTAGGTCTGTAGCCCACTTTTTATTTGGATCCTTTGAGGTTTTGGAGACTTGCTTCTTATGTTCTTTGTAAATTTTGGACATTAGCCCTCTCTCAGATATGGGGTTCGTGAATATCTTTCCCCAGTCTGTGGGCTGCCTTTTTGTTTTGCTGACTGTGTCCTTTTCCTTACAGAAGCTTTTCAGTTTCAGGAGGTCACATGTATTAATTATTGAACATCTAAAAATATACAATGGAAAAAAGAAAACATCTTTAACAAATGGTTGAGGCATAACTGGATTTTTGCATGTAGAAGAATGCGGATACATCCATGTCTGTCGCCATGCACGAAACTGAAGTCCAAATGGTCAAAGACCTCAACATGAATCCAACTGCAATGAACCTTTTAGAAGAGAAAGTGGGTGGTACCCTTGATTGAATTGGTACAGGACACAGCTTCCTGAATATAACACCAGTAGCACAGACAGTGAAATCATTGCAATCTTATTGGCAGTTTCCCATGTGCTTAACAACTGTTTAACATAAGGGCTGTGGACCCCATAAACCACCATTGCTTGCTTTATTCCCTTCATTTCTTTCATGGGAGTTGGTTCCCATTCATATGTATTGGAACCTGTTTGTTTCCTCCATGATGTTGCTTTTTCTGTCAAAGTTACTGGAAACAACACCTTAGGAAGGTCCCTTGGGCTTCTAATAGCTATGCATTTTTTACTTCCTGGTAGCCTAGCATCTAGGACCTCAACATCTGATGTTTTAGACACTGAGTCTTATAAAAATTGTCATTTTGTGCCCATGTCATTTCTGAAGTCTTGGATTAACTGCATTAAAAATAGTTCCTATTCCTTGTACTGTTCAGTTAATCATTATGCCAAGCTTTCCATACCATTCTCCCTAAAATCTCCAAAGGCATCTATTTTGCGTTCCATAAAACATATTCGGTCTGTTACATGGTCATTGTAGTCAAACACAGTTTGTATTATCCCTGCTAATTCAGAAATTTCCTCCTGCCTAGATCTTAGCCATAAATGCAGTGGTCATTGCGTTAAATATCTCTCTAAGTTTGTTCAGATGAAGTGTCAAAGCATCCCCCTTCTCCTGATTTTTACTCTAATTTTTGAATCATGTATACAATTTTTCTCTTAGCTGTCTGGTGCCAAGCTTCTTCCTTGTGATTAAATGAATTAACCCACTAATCATGAGCATGGTAATCAAGTACATTTGAAAAATATCATAATTGTCTTTTAATACATAATCCATTTTATTAGTAATGAGATTTCTAACATTCTGCAGTGTTAAATTATCCGCGATACTATAATTAGATTGTAGAAATAACCTCTAGTTGGTTTTAGCCCGTGAGAATAATCTTACCTGTAGTTACCGTGATTGGCCAGCAGATGGTGATGGTGTACCACCAAACACGGCTTCTCCCCAGAAAATCAATGGGTTCCAAAAGAACCTGTGAATGCTTAGCAAACAGATTTGGAGACTAAAAAAGTGTTGGTGAAGTTGAGTAACATGTAGCCATAAATATTCGTGACATCCTATGGGTAGAAGGGGGTAGGCAGCTGCCTGTTGTAGGGATTAGCCCCATAAAGCTATCCACCCTTGGGGCAGGGATAAGGAAATTTAGGATAAAAGCAAGTGAAAGAGAAATGACTCTCTGTTGTTCTCCTTCTTCCTCTGGAAGCCAGACATGTTTCTGAATCCCCATCATTTATGTGTTAATTCATATTGTGGTAAATAAATATACTGTATTCCCTATTGCATTGACCTTCATGTTTAGCCAGGCTTGTAGCTTCTGGGGCTTTGTTTCATGGCAGCTGAACACTGTGGGTTGGCTGGGCCCCATTCCGACTTCTGTCCTGTCCCGGGGTGCTGCTCCCAGCCCAAGAGAAATTTCTCTAGACTTTGGCAGCACTGCAGTAGAGTTCCTTGTGACTGTAGGATCCCCTAAGCCAGAGGGAGGTCAAAGAAGGCAAGCGCAGGTTTTGGGTCACTAATGGCCAGAGTGTGTGCTCCACTTAGTTGCAGGCTTTTTGGCAGGGTGCACCCAGTACTGCTCTTGCAGATGAAGTGGCCACATTCCTTGGAGAATGGGATTTGGGAGCACTGGAAGCTATGGGCTTGGGCAGGAGCCAATGTAGACTCCGGAAGCTGGGAGTGGGGAAAGTGGTGGTGGCAGCCACGGGGAGTGCCTCTTGAAGCAGGCTAGAGTGGAAGAAATGAATGGGAAACACATGTGCAATTTCCCGGGGTAAGGGAAGTGGCTGGAATCCCGATGAGCACTCACTTCAGGTCCCAATGGCCGCTCTGCATAGATTGTGGCACACACTGCAGAGGTCTGATGTTATTTATCCAAGCCATGGCGTGTTGGGTGCCTGGTTGTGCAGGTGGGGGTCCCTACCTTTTTTAAAGTGTAGGATTCCTCTCCAAATTTCTGACACCAACTGACGAAGGAGGTCAATGCAATATGAAATGTAATATATTTATCCACATGCAAGATGTGAGGACCTAAAGTGTGTCAGGATTCCAGAGGAGGAGAAGAGAAGAGCAGAGAGCTTCCCTTTCTCTTTCACTTCTTTTATCTTCATCTGTGTTAAATTTCCCTATTCCCGCCCTTATGGGCAGATAGCCCTACACAAAATTATTTTTATATCTTCTATATTTTGTCAAAATGCAAGTTTACTTTTGTTCATCACTGCAAAGTGGCTGCTGGAGAGACCTCACCAACCCTAGGCCTCCTCCAAAAAAAGGTGATACAGCAAATGGAGAGTCTGAACAGCCAGCTAGAGTAAGTGACCAGAGGAAAAATGATGGACTGTGAGATTGCCACATCTCCATCAATGAAAAATCCCCTGACAATTAGCATTCATTGTTTCTAATTCCCTATTTACCATCATTACACCAAATTTCATGCCTTGTTTATTTCATCTAGTATCTGAGCTTCTGTGTGTCTCCACATTATAGGTGCCCCTTTGCCCAACACAATATATCTAAATGCTTTTCAGATCCAGACCCTGAAACCTTTCAGTAGTGATAAGTGGAGAGACTAGTATTGTACTTCTTGCAAATAAACCCAGAGCCTGTAGCCTGAGTCACATAACTCGTGGATTGGCTAAGAAATTTGACTTCCCAGCAATCATCTGGAGAAATCTCATTAAGTGGCAGCATCTGTGAGATTGCAGCTGCTGTGAGTTTGTGGGGATTATTTATTTTATGGGCAAGACCCTGTGTGCTGCATTCTTCAAGTAGCTGTTAGATAGGCCTGGTCACACATTTCAATGTGCAGATACAAGGACTGGAACTGATCCCTGCACATTTTGGTTCTCTCTGAAAGGACACACCTGCATGTACTATTCAGCATTCCTTGGTAGCATCATCTTGATCTCTCCCTTTATCTCACACACAGAAGCACACTCACATATTCATTCAGAAACACTTTAATGTGTTGCATGTTTTTGTATGTATTTGTACATTTGAGAATGTGTTCCCTACTAGACCCTGCAATCAGCATTCTGTGGTTGGGCATGATGAGTTTCCTGTCTCACAGCTTCACGTGATTATTGTGATGAGCATTGGGATCCCCACTTTGAACACTACAGTTAATCCAATGTGCTTAATTTTAAGTATCCCCTTTGGGAGTTTATAAAGCTAGCATGAGTTTCATTCTCCAAAATGTTGAGTCCCATCCATGAAAGTACTGGTGGTGTGATTTTGGCCTCCATTGCAACATGCAAGAGTATTGAGAATTTAAACTTTGAAGACAGGAAAAAATTCATGAAAGTTTTTGGTGGGCACACTCTGTAAAGTAGACCATAGGGTACTTCTTATCCAGCTATTTCAGCAGAACTCACTTCTCTTCACATGAACATCCTACCTCTACTGACCTACATTCAGAATACTCAATTCAATCAGCAGAAAAATTTACAAGCACATAGGAAGTAGGGTGTGTCATTTCATGGAATCCAGCAATCTTGATCACAGTCTGATTTCGTGTGATCTAAGAAAAGTTTATTCATGGAGGTATTTGGCCAAATCCTTAAAAAGAAAGCTTGAATGTAGACTATAAGCAGGTCATGGCAGACCTGCATAGGTTGGAGACTGAGAACACTGAAGCCTTGGGTAACTTCAAGGACTAGGACAAGGAATCACTATTTTATTGTTAAGTATCCATTTTGCCTGTAATGTCCATCTCTGCAATTCTTTTTTTTCTGAAATGCAATGTTCACACTTTTGTTTCTATTCTCTATGCATGTTAGGAAGCATCATTAGCAAGCATCACTTGGTCTTGTGCCTCTGACACTCAGTTATGCTAATTGTGAGAGACAGAGTTAGCTCCAACAAGGAACAAACACTCATCCTTAACATAATCTATTTCAATGGTTTTCAATATTCTCAGTGTCATGTCTCAGAGTGAGCTGGTCTTCACTGTTACCCTTCAGGAAGTGATATGGGAAAGTCTTTCTCTAGCTTATTTATGGCTGAAATCTCCATAATATCTCTGTGCCTATTTCTACACTCAGATTAAAATCAGAGGGCCACAAATAAAAGGGCCATGGCCTTGTCAATTGCTTACTCAGTCAAACTAACTATCATAAATACTTGAACTTACTCTACTATTTAGGAACCCAGAGAAGCAGGATAATCCCATTGTTTCCCTGAAGCTACCCATTGCTGAGCCATACTTTAAGAATGCTCTAGTCCTACAAAGTCAGTATGCTCCACAGCCCCTTCCATGTGCTCACAGTGTCTTCTCCAGAACCATTTATTTCACCATGTTTTCCAGTGAAACATGTGGCTGGTTTCCTTCTGCCTCACTCTGGTCTCTCCCTGCTGTCCATTCTCTCCCCCAATTAGACATCTCAGTCTTGACAACATGTCTATGGGAGAATAGTATTCCATTGTGTAAATATACCACATTTTCTCTATCCACAAGGGAGTATTGAAAGTAGCAGGCAAATGGATGGCACTTAAATAAATCATCCTACGTGAGGTAACCCATTCACAAAAAGAGAAACATGGTAAATGTTCACTCATTTATGGATTTTAGACATGAATCAGGAGAGTACTAGCATACAATCCTATTGCCAGATAGTCTGGGAAACAGAAACTTCATCCAGCAAATGATGAAAGCAGAGGCAGATACCCACAGATAAACACTGAACTTAACTCCTGCAATCCAGTGTCAAATTCTGGTTTAACCCACAGAAACAGATGACTTTAAAAAAGGGGAACACTTGGATCCCAGAATGATGGCTGTATTGAAAGCATGGCATATAAATGAGGGATGCTCTTTCAGACTGGACTCTTGAAGGAAGGCCCATATCCTACCCTGGATGACTTGAAACTCTCAGGAGATTCACCATGGAGGCCCTCACTCTCCCTGAGGATGGTAGTGGAGATTGAGTTTGGGGACTGGGGCACCTGGTGTGGAAGGATGGGAAGGAGGGGAGGAAGAGAGAACTGGGATTTGCATGTGAAACAAACTTGTTTCTAACTTAAATAAAAAAGAAACAATAAGATAAAATATTGGGCACCACATAAATGAGGACAGATTTGGGGCAAATTTATGGGAGGAGGTGGGACTGAATATGATAAAAATTCAATCTATGAAATTCTCAAGGAATAAGTAAAATATTGGGAAGTATATTCATTTAATTATTGTAGTAAGGTATATATTGCTATGTAGGAAACTTTTATTGAATAATTTAAGTGAATTATGTTAACACCTATGTGACTGCCAAATAAGTGGGTTCACCCATACATAGAGAATATCTATTGTTTCTCATATATATGGACACACACATATTCATGAACACACAGAATTATATGTATACAAGCACATACAGTAAATCAGTCATTGAAGTGGCTATCGTGTTAATCTAATGCAGACACAGGTGGACCTCTGGGGTTCTGGAGATTTAGTCACCCCTTGTAGGAAGTTTCTCAGTCTATAGAGTGTAGAAATATTCCCCAGGATACCACCACTGAATGGTGCAGATCAGCATACTGTTCTGGTTCATTGCTTCCCAGTTGCCTCCAACGTGAACAACTTCCTCCAAACAGAGCTCCATTTACCACAGGCTGCCTCACTTCCAACAAAAAACAATGAGTTTAGAATACTACCAAATACAAGCAGAGTCCAAATGAAAGAATCCATCCCTGTAAGGTGATTGTGTAAGGGATTTGTTTGAGGAAAGAACAGGCTGGCTAAGATATGTCCAAAAAGTTTCACGTATTATTTTATGCTGAACAATATTCCATGGAAAGTCTCAACCACATTGTACTTTCTCACTCATCGAATGATGGCAACCTTGGTAGTTTCTACTGAAGGCTCATCTGAAGAATGCTGCTATGACCATGGTGTCTCATAGTCTGTCTCTGAACACCTACTTCATGTTCTAGAATCACTAACTCACCTGGTGACTGCAGTTAACTTCTGAAGAACTGTGTGTGGCTTCTCACTCCTTATATCATCATTACACCACTATCAGTGTTCAATGTTATTCATTTCTCCCAAACTTCCACGAGTCTGGTTTTAACTGACAGTGAACACTTTTAAAGAAAAGCAGTTGCTGAGTGTTTCAGACACAGCACATGGTGAGTGCTTTACATGATCATAAGCCTGAGAGGAATGCACTGATACAGCACCATTCTTACTCCACATCATGAATATGGGACTTAATAGGGTCTGTACATAGCAAAGACTTAGCATTAATTAGAAGAGTGTGCAGAAGTAGGTTAATTATACTAATGGTTCTGTCCAGAGTGTCTTAGTTTGGCGGGCAACCCCTTAGAGTCATCTCTCATTGGCAGTCTAAATTGTCTGTAAGTTCAACTATACTTGAGATGAAGGATTCTCTGTGGTCCTCCATTGAAAATTCGAGCTTGGGTGTGCCTAGCAGCAAGGTGCCTTAGTAAAACAAAGAATATGCTATCAAGTCCTATGGCTACATTGTCCAAAAATGGAGAAAAGCCCATTTTTCATTAAGCAGCCTGCCATCTGGGTTCCCCTAAATATGATCTCTCCAGAGGATAGTGGATCCCTTGTCTCTTTTATCCTATTAATTTGACTGCACAATTGATGCATATAAACTTTGGCAGGAATAACACAAATGTGCACTAGTCTAGGCAAACAGGTTTAAGGATGATTATTGATGAAGATTTTAAATTCCTACATGTATTAAATAATATAAAGAGCTCTGATTGCTGAGAGAATCCGATACTTCCCATGATGGTTTATACACAGTGCTGGCTGTAGTTACAGACAAGAGGAGGAGAGAGGACAACATGGGAGAGCAGGAATGGTGATTCAGGGTAACAAAAGTAGAATCGGATGGGAGATACCATTTAAGAGGGAACCATTATTAGTGGGAGGATAGATCTGGCACTAGTGAGATCTTCCCAGACCTACAGGAATGACACCAACTGGCATTAATGCTACGTTAAATGCCCTCCCATGATTGTGACTATGATGACGGCCTTATATGCCATCCTAGAACTCTCATCAAGTGGCTGATGGAGATGGAGGCAGACACCCACAGCTGTGAACCGAATTGAACTCCTGGAACCCACTTGCAAAGAGGAGTGATGACCAAGGGAATCGGGATTGGGCTGGTGAGGCCCACAGGGGCAGCTGAACTAAAAAAGGGGCATCACATGGACCCCAGATTGATGACTGGGGGCCAGCATGGGACTGATCCAGACATCCTCCCACCAAAACAGGGTGACAGAGAGGATCCCTTGGCAATTCATGGGACCTTGGAGAGTGCACCTGTATTTATTCCTGACATACAGAGGGACTCTGGGAGCCCATGACAAATGGAGGGATGCTTTCTCAGCCTGGACAAATGGGAAAGAACCAGGGCCATTCATGAGATGATGTGACAGATGATGTAAATCCCTCATGGCTCCATAGGGAGTGTAGGTGGATGGAGTGGGAGTGAGGGTTTGGGAGGATTGGGGCTTGGGGAGGAGGGGAGAGAGAGGGAACTGAACATGACATGCAGAAAAAGTTAAATAAAAATATGGGGAAAAACTAAGAAAGAAAAAAGAAATCTATGTTCAGTTTGTTTGTATGTGTGGATTTTTTTTGTGTTTCAGAGAGTGGTTGTAGAGATTAATCTGGTTTTTGTTTTTGTCCTTGTTTTATCCTACTCAAGGATTCTCTGAATAGCTCAGGAATGAATATTGGAACGCCCCAACTGTCTCAAACTACCTGTATTCTTTAAATACTCTACCATCACAGAAGACAAAAAAATTACATTTTGGTGGAAAAACTTTAAGCTTCTCAAAATTCAAGTTTTTCTCACAAACTCTGAGTTCATGCATACTTTAAATACTAGGAAGTAGGACAATTAAATAAAATACAGGGGGAAATATTGAACAGAATTTCTAAGAATTTCATCACTGCTTCACATAAAAGTATGGAAGTCTGTTTTGATGCACAAAATAATTTCAGTAAATATGGAGAAAATACATGCAAGATATAGTTTTACAAAAAGCATAGGAGATTTACAAACAAACCTTAAGAGCTCCAGCCTCATAAACCCCTGTTTTACACTTTTTATGACTAATCCATTGAAGGATAAATCAAAATGAGATTTGCAGTTTTAGGAGAAAATAAATTATGATATAATGTCAGTCCATAAGTGGGTAGGGTTGATTAAGAATTTTGGAGGTGAACTATAATGTGACAGAATGTTAGATCATAACTGTTGCCAGGCCACCCAGATGGAATTCTGACTTCTAAGATCATGGGACCAAGAGGCATAGAGCAGCTGAGATGCAGTGTTTTCTTTGGATATTTCACCCTCTTAAGTTAAGTGTCATGTACATTCTTTATTGGCAGCATATGTAGATAGCGATTCTATTAATGAGGCCATGAGTAGTGTATGGGGAGAGAGGGATCTGGGAAGAAGAGAGGGGAAGAAGAGGAGGAGAGAGTAGGTCATGGGTAAACAGGAAGGTTGAGTGGAGGGTAGAATAGTGGAAGAACAGGATGAGAAATAACATAATCGTGAGGAAGTCATAGCTTTGAAGAGAGATCAGGCACCAGTGAGACCTCTAGTGATCTAAAGGGCTGACACGAATTGGCTAGCTTAACAATAGCGTAGAGACCACCTTGAATGCCCATTCTTGATAATGAACCTGATGTCTATATCCATTCTGGAGCCTTCATCCAGTGACTGATGGAAGCAGAGGCAAACACCCACAGTTAAACACTGAACTGAACCATGGGACACAGTGACACAGAGAGAGAAGTGATGAGTAAATTGCAAGGAATGGGCTGACAAAACCAACAGAGACAGCTGATAAAAGAGGGGAGAGCTCTTGGATCCCAGGCCGACAGCTGGGAGGCCATCATGGGACTTATCCAGCCCCCCTGAGTGTTAGAGTCAGTGAGGAGGCTTGGGCAACCTATGCGGCCCTGAGCAGTGGATCAGTGTTTATCCCTTGCATACAAACGGATTTCATGTGTCCATAACACAAAGAGGGATGCTTTCTTAAGTGAGTGCCTGGACCCTGCCCTGAGTGAAATGACAGACTCTAGATATCCCATATGGGGAAGGAAGTAGTGATAGGTTGGGAGGGTTGGGTGGATGGTGGGGGTGCAGAAGGAGGGGGGAGAGGGAACTGGGACTGACATGTAAAGCAAGCTATTTAAAATTAAAGAAATAAAAAAAAGATACAGCAAGTAAGCAATGGTCTTGCATATTAACTCCCACAAGGTGGCAGCAAATTCAAGCTCTCAGGGATAATGTGATGAACGACTTAAATAATTAGATAATTCAATAATAATGACTTAAATATGTAGATAATCAATTAGTGAGATGACATCCCATTATTCACCCCTGGGGAGACACACAAGACATGTAAATTTGATTGAAGTGATCAAATAATGAGATGATGCTGCACAATTACCTCCAAGAAGGTGGAGACAGACTCTGTTCATGCTCACATAGATTCACATAGATAATAACAGATCTGAATAATTAGAAAATCAGATGAGGAGAAGTTCTGTCACCCTTGACACCCACAAGGTGGCTCCAAGCCTCACTGCTCACAGATTACGACATGAAGGCTTTAGATAATTAAATCATTAATTAATTGTACAGTTTCGTATCATCAGCTCCCAGGAGGAAAGACAACACCCAGCTCACGAAGGACGCCGTGGTCACGGATTTTAAAAATCCAATAATTTAACTGTCACAGGATCCGAGGACCTCGCTTGATGAACCCTGTCTGGAGGACGTCATCACCTCGGTCAACCACGTATCCGCAGTTTGACATTGCCACAGCACTGCAGGACTGGACCTAGGCAGCCCCTTTCCCAGCAGAGCCTCATGTCATGAACTGTGACGTCATCCCTGGCTACACCCCACTCCACGGCTGCTGTGGCAGCAATGGAACAGGTCCCTCTCATGCTGATGCCAATTGTGCTTGTCATAGTGGAGTGCAACACATGCAAGGATGTGGAGGAGGAACAGCGAGGCGCTAACCTCGACCACCATGCTCAGCTGGATGGAGTCTTTGTGCTTTCTGTCGGTGGGAACCGTTGCGTCTTCAGGACTACATCTCCCAGCGTCCCTCGTGCTCATGACAACCGGCATCTCAACCCCACTCCTAATCAATGACGTCATCGTGGATGAGAATAATTCAATAACTCGATGGTCCTGCGAAATTGAAATGACTGATGCCAAATTAATTGTGATTCAGGTAAGTAAAGATGTATGCTTTTCTGCTAATTCACAGTATTCATGTTCTACTTCAGAGAAAATGAACCCCAGTTGACAATAGGAAGAAAGACCTTGGTTCTGAGAATTTTCACCATGAGAAAAATATTATTTTCTTTTCTATGATGCTACATATTGACTGCCTAAGATACCAACCATACTTCAGAGATCCATTCTACTCCCTAGTATTATTAAGAAGCATATTTTTGCTTGAGGAAACATCATCTGAAATGTGATTGGACCATGATGTCAGTCTTTAGATCTATGAATTGGAGTAACCCCTTTATGTTATGTGATCATGATGGTTTAGAGTGAGATTTTAAAAACAATATAATTGGCAGAAAGCCTACAAAACCATTAAAGTTGAACAACCCTTAGTTGTATCACCCATGGGTCAAGGAAGAAATAAAAAAGACATTAAGAGTTCCAAGAATTCATTGAATATTAATACATTACATAGCCAAACTAATGGTACACTTTGAAAACAGGCCTAATAGGAAATCAAATAGCATTACATAAATAATCTGTACATAAATAATCTGTCTACATAACTAATCTAGATAACTCACACACTATTGCCACAGCATGATACCTGAAATCTCTAGAACAAATAGTAACAAACAAACCTAGGAGCATTAGGTGTTATCAAATAAATAAATTGGAGGTTGAAAACATGTAAATAGAAAGAAAAGAAACAATACCAAGAATCAATGAAATAAAGAGTGGGATCTTAAAGACAATAAACAAAATAGGCAATCTTTTTCGAATCTAAGCAAAAGACAGAGAGAAAATATGAAAGTTAACAAATCAGAAACCTAAGGGGGGGACATAACAATGCACACTGAGGAAATCCAGAGGATTGTCAGGACAAATTTTGATACCTGTACTCCACAGAACTGGGCAATTTTCTCAATAGGTGTCACATACCAAAATTAAATCTAGAACACATAAAAAATTTCCATAGACCTACAATCAATACTGAAATAGAAGCAGTAATCAAAATTCTGCGATCCAAAAAGAACTCAGGGACAGCTGGATTCAGGGCAGAAATCTACCAAAATTCAAGGAAGAATTAATATCAATACTCCTCAAATTGTTTTTGTTAAACAATTTGTATACATGTAAACTCTTTTTACATGTATACAATCACCTTTGTACCAAGCCACATCTGATACAATTAAAAAAGAGAATTAATTGGATTAGTTGATGTTTTTTTCATGACTTGATTCTTGATTTCTTCGCATATCTTGGAAATCAGCCCTCTGTCAGATTTGAGATTGGTAAATATCTTTTCTCATCCTATGGGCTGCCATATTGTCTTGTTGACTGTGTACTTTGCCTTATAGAAATTTTCATGAGGTCCCATTTATTAATTGTATATTTCAATGTCTGTACCAATGGTGTCATATTCAGGAAGTATTCAGGAAGTACCCCCACTTTCTTTTCTAAGAGGTTCAATTTTACTGGTTTTATTTGATGTCTTTGATAACTTTGGACTTACATTTTGTGCATGGTGATAGATATGAACCTATCATTGAAATTTCAAGAGAGTCTGAAACCTTTTCTTCCCTGGTTAAGTGAGGTGTCCCTGAATTCTTGTCCGTTCCAGAAAAGCAAAGAAATATTT
>NW_024431628.1:0-3765 GCF_017639785.1 Mesocricetus auratus
ACCTTCTCTCTTATATACTTCCCGATGTTGGGATTAAATGTGTGACTTATACTTATTACTGAAGAAGAGAACTGTTATACGACCCATTGGGTATTTCACCTTAAATTTTCTCTCCTAAGATTAGGCAGGTGAGATTATGGTCTTTTCTGAAGAGATAACTGAAATCAGTTAATTCAATCATCTACTTATGTTTTGAAAATGGACACGTTTCCTACTAAACTGCAAAGTACTGACTGAGGTATATTTCTTGTAACTATTGCATTGCATTAATTTTTTATTATTTAAATTAGAAACAAACTTGCTTCACGTGTCAATCCCATCTCCCTCTTACTTCTCACCATCACAACCCCCTCCACCCTGTCCCCAATCCCCACTCCAAACTCCAGGGAAGGTGATGCCCTTCATGGGGTACCTCCAAAACCTGTCATGTCATTCAGAGCAGGGCCTAGGCATCCTTGAAGGTCTCTGGAAATCTCACTTGTGCCACATATCTCCTCAAACTTAAAATTACTTTCTCTTATGGTATCTCTCATCCTGCCCTCCTCTATTCTTTGTCTGATTCAACCTTCCCATTTTCTCATGGCCCTTTCTCCTCTTTTCCCCCTCACTTTCCCCCAACTCCCTCTCCTCTCCCATTGCTCCCTGTCCACTCCGGTGATCCTGTCCCATTCCCCTTCTCTGGGGTACCAAGTTTGTCTCTTAGAGGATACTTCCTGTTTCCCAGAGTCTCTGGTTGGGCGCTTATAGGCTGGCACTCTCCTGCTTCATATCTAAAATCCATATATGAGTGAGTATATACCATATTTGTCTTTCTTTGACAGAGTTACCTCACCCAGGATGGTTTCTTTTAGTGCCATCAATTTACCTGCAAATTTTCAAGATTCCATTGTTGGTTTTCCCCTGAGTAGCACTCCATTGTGTAAATGTACCACATTTTCTGTATCCAGTCTTCAGGTGAGGGGCATCTAGGTTCCTTCCAGGACCTGGCTATTTCAAATAATGCTGCTATGAACATAGTGGAAAAGATGACCTTGTTTTGGATATATGCCTAATAGTAGAATTGCTGGATCTTGTGGTCGACTGATTCCCATTTTCCCGAGGAACTACCATACTGATTTCCTAATTGGCTGAACAATTTTGCACTCCCACAAGCAGTGGAGGAGGGTTCGCCTTTCTCCACATCCTCTCCAGCATAAACTGTCCTTGGTGTTTTTAATTTTAGCCATTCTGAAAGGAGTAAGAATGTATCTCAGAATTCTTGTGATTTGCATTTTACTAATGGCTAAGGATGTTGAGCACTTTCTTAAATTTCACTCAGTTGTTTCAGACACCACTACTGAGAATTCCCTATTTAGTTCTGCACCCGACTTTTTAATTGGATTATTTAGTGTATTGGAGACCTGCTATCTAGTCATTTTTATCCATAAATTAGCAAAGGCCTAGCTGCTCTACTGTTTCAGAAGATAAATTTCCTTGCAGTTGTCCACCAGCTCTGGCTCCTAAGATATTTTTGTCCCCTGTTGTGGTATAATTCTTGAACCTTGACTGGGGTATGGAGGGTTTATATATATATGTTCTGTTTAGTGTTTAGATTTACTCAGTGTCTTATCTACATATTTGTCTCATGTGAACCACTGTTGTAAATACCTTTATTGAATTGTGGAATCTTCTCAAATGAGGGTTGAAAGGTGCAGGAATTTGTGGGTATAAGGATGAGTCATTAGGAGTCAGTTTAATACTATGCCAACTTAAGCAGCACAATATTATTAGGTACTTTTTCTAGGGTCTATGGCCTGTCTAACTATAGGTTTTTAGTCAATTAATGGTAACATACATGGGTTTTATCCTCTTGAGTGTGTCTTAATTTCAACACAAAGTGGTTACTTACTTCTATGATGTGTGTACTATTTTTTCCCTGTGAGGATTTGTGTCCAGACAAGTCAATACTATACTTCTTACAGTTTATAGCAGCAGCCACAAAACCCATTTTAGCCCAGACCAGATCAAATCTTAGCATGAAAGGTTGAGCTGAGCATGACATCACACACAAAGCCTTGGAGCTACTGGTAGCTATTAAGGAATGGGTTACTCAGTTTTTATAAGAATATGACTCCTAATAAATTAGCAATTATCCAATGGAAGACATACACAAGTTCAGTTGGACAACACACATTGTTGATAGCTCAAAAAAGAGGTCATGAATTTGAGTAGGTTGAGAAGATAGTGTTGATCTTGGAAGAGCCTTGGAATATTATTAAAATATATTGTATGAAATAGTGAACTAATAAAAATGTTTTAAATAGTATAAAATACTAACAGTGAAGATGGTTAAATTTCTCTCCTGTAATCCCTATTACTGTATTTATCTCATTCCCTTTAATCCCCACCATTAATCAAGGTATACAACAGTTTTCTCTATTTGAGTATGAAGGTTTTCTCATTTGTAACCTTCTCTGAGATTTGTCTATATTCTTAGAACAAGACTCTGCCCCCTCTATGATAGTTGACATGGATTAGCAAGAAGTCACTTTTTTTCCTACCTTCTGCATTTCAGCTCCTTCCGTGCTTTCTCCTGTGCTTTAAACAACCAATATCTTCCAATCTAATAATGCAAAAGTCTTCTCTTGATGAATATTTTAAAAGTTTGAGAATATCATGCAAGCATACAATGTATATGGATAAAATCCACCCCATTTCCTCCATGAAAAATCTATTCACTCCTCCTAATACTTCTCCCTTTAAATTCCATTGCTCTGTTCAAACCCACTAACAATACATAGTATGTGCATGAGCATGGGACCATCCACTGGAGTAGAGGCAGAATTTAAGGGCCTACAGTTCTGGAGAAAGAGAAGACCATGGGACACATACACACTCTCCGTGTCACTTAAAATCTAGTATTGTTGGTTGTATTAGAACTCAGCCTGTCTATAACCATCCTGGAGCCTTCATTCTGTGACTGATGGAAGCAGAGGCAAACACCCACAGTTAAATACTGAACAGAACCCAAGGAACCCAGCGACAGAGAGAGAGAGAGAGAGGAGCGATGAGCAAATTGGCAAAGAAGGGGCTGGCAAAACCAGCAGAGACAGCTGATCCAAACAGGGAAGAGCTCTTGGACCACAGACTGACAGCTGGGAGGCCAGCATGGGACCGATCCAGACCCCCTGAATGTGAGAGTCAGTGAGGAGGCCTGGGCAACCTATGGGGTCCTGAGCAGTGGATCAGTGTTTATCACTTGAATACTAACAGACATCGTGTGTCCATAACACAAATAGGGTTGATCTCTCTGCCTGGACTCTTAGGGAAGTGCCTGGACCCTACCCTGAGTGAAATGATAGACTCTAGATATCCCCTATGAGGAAGGAATTGGCAATAGGGTAGGAGGATGGGGAGGATGGTGGGGGGGTGTGGGAAAATGGGAGGGAGAGGGACTGGGATTGACATGTAAAACAAGCTATTTAAAATTAAAATAAAAAAGAGTGAAAAAAAAGAACTCAGCCTGGAAGATGGCTTTCCCCAGCTGAGACATCACAACCAGTGGCTGCCACTATGCTCAAAGTAAGTCTTCTTTCTTCATGAACTTAACCATGCTCGGGTATTTCACAACAGTGATACAATGTGAAGGAAGCCAGTTGTTCTATTGAACTAAAGAGGAATTGCCTCCAGACGACATCATCAGGAAGCAAGGAGGAAGCTGAAATTCACTTCTCCAAATACTGAAATTTTGCCATAGTAGTGATGACTGGGGTGAAAGCCTGTTGC
>NW_024431629.1:0-9582 GCF_017639785.1 Mesocricetus auratus
CATTTTGTGAAACTACGCGCTTAACTCATGAAAATTCAGGATACAACACCGTGTGAGAAACTACAAGCTTAACTTGATGAAAACTAACGATACAACACTGTGTGAGAATCTGCTTGCTTAAATCTATGAAAACTAACGATACAACACTGTTTGTGAGACTATGCACTTAACTTCATGAAAACTCAGCATACAACACTGTGTGAGAACCTACATGCTTAACTTGATGAAAACTAACGATACAACACTGTGTGAGAATCTGCTTGCTTAACTCCATGAAAACTAACTATACAACACTGTTTGTGAAAGTACTTTCTTAACTTCATGATGTATATAACACTCTGTGAGAATTACATGCTTAACTTGATGAAAACTAACGATACCAAACTGTTTGAGAATCTACATGCTTATCTTCATGAAACCAATGATACAACATAGTTTGTAAATCTACGCATTTAACTTCATGAAAACTCAGCATACAACACTGTGTGAGAAACTACAAGCTTAATTATATGAAGACTAACGATACAACACTGTGTGTGTATCTGCTTTCTTAAATCCATGAAAACTAACGACAAAACACTGTTAGTGAAACTACGCGCTTCACTTCATGAAAACTAAAGATACAACACTGTTTGTGAACCTACTTGCTTAGCTTTATGAAAACTCATGATACAACACTGTGTGAGAAACTGTGTGCTTACTTTCTTGAAAAGTTACAATACAACACTGTGTGAGAAACTACATGCCTATTTTCATGAACACTAACGATACAACACTGTTTGAGAAACTACAAGCTTTATTTCATGAAAACTTACGATACAACACTGCGTGAGAATCTGCTTGCTTAACTCCATGAAAACTAACGATACAACACTGTTTGAGAAACTACTTTCTTAACTTCATGAAAACTATGGATACAACCCTGTGTGAGAATTACATGCTTAACTTGATGAAAACTAACGATACCAACCTTTTGAGAATCTACATGCTTATCTTCATGAAAACCTACGATACAACATAGTTTGTGAAACTACACCCTTAACTTCATGAAAACTAACGATTCAACACTGTGTGAGAATCTGCTTGCTTATCTTCATGAAAACTATCTATACAACATTGTTTGTGAAACTATGCACTTAACTTCATGAAAACTAAAGATACAACACTGTTTGTGAACCTACTTGCTTAGCTTCATGAAAACTAATGATACAACACTGTGTGAACAACTACAAGCTTAACTTCATGAAAACTAATGATACAACACTGATTGTGAAACCGTGTGCCTAATTGCTTGAAAAGTTACAATACAACACTGTGTGAGAAACCACATGCTTATTTTCATGAAAACTAACGATACAACACTGTCTGAGAATCTGCATGCTTAACTCCATGAACACTAATGATACAACAATGTGTGAGAAACTTCATGCTTAATTTCATGAAAGCTAACAATACAACACATTTTGTGAAACTACGCACTTAACTCATGAAAATTCAGGATACAACACTGTTTGACAAACTGCAAGCTTAACTTGATATAAACTAACGATACAACACTGTGTGAGAATCTGCTTGCTCTAACTCCATGAAAACCAACGATACAACACTGTTTGTGAAACTAAGCGCTTAACGTCATGAAAACAATGGATACAACAGTGTGAGAAACTACAAGCTTAACTTGATGAAAACTAACTGTACCAAACTGTTTGAGAATCTACATGCTAATCTTCATGAAAACTAACGATACAACATAGTTTGTGAAACTACCCCCTTAACTTCATGAAAACTAACGATACAACACTGTGTGAGAATCTGCTTGCTTATCTTCATGAAAACTAACGATAAAACACTGTGAACCTACTTGCTTAGCTTCATGAAAACTCATGATACAACACTGTGAACAACTACAAGCTTAACTTCATGAAAACTCATGATACAACACCGTGTGCCAACCTGCTTGATTAACTCCCTGAAATCTAACTACACAGCACTGTTTGTGAAACTAATGGCTTAACTTCATGAATACTAAGGATACAACACTGTTTGTGAAACCGTGTGCTTACTGTCTTGAAAAGTTACAATGAAACACTGTGTGAGAAACCACATGCTCATTTTCATTAAAACTAACGATACAACACTGTGTGAGAATCTGCTTGCTTAACTCCTTGAAAACTAACGATACAACACTGTGTGAGAATCTGCTTGCTTACTCCATGACTACTAACGATACAACACTGTTTGTGAAACTTCTTTCTTAACTTCATGAAAACTATGGATACAACACTGGGTGAGAATTACATGCTTAACTTGATGAAAACTAACGATACCAACTGTTTATCTACATGCTTATCTTCATGAAAACTAACTATACAACATTGTTTGTGAAACTACGTGCTTAACTTCATGAAAACTAATGATACAACACTGTGTGAGAATCTAAATGCTTATCTTCATGAAAACTACCGAGACAACATTGTTTGTGAAACCACGCCCTTTACTTCATGAAAACAAACGATACAACACTGTGTGAGAATCTGCTTGCTTATCTTCATGAAAACTAACTATACAAAATTGTTTGTGAAACTATGCACTTAACTTCATGAAAACTAAAGATACAACACTGTTTGTGAACGTACTTGCTTAGCTTCATGAAAACTAATGATACAACACTGTGTGAACAACTACAAGCTGAACTTCATGAAAACTAATGATACAACACTGATTGTGAAACCGTGTGCCTACTTGCTTGAAAAGTTACAATACAACACTGTGTGAGAAACCACATGCTTATTTTCATGAAAACTAACGATACAACACTGTGTGAGAATCTGCATGCTTAACTCCATGAAAACTAATGATACAACACTGTGTGAGAAACTTCATGCTTAATTTCATGAAAACTAACAATACAACACATTTTGTGAAACTACGCGCTTAACTCATGAAAATTCAGGATACAACACCGTGTGAGAAACTACAAGCTTAACTTGATGAAAACTAACGATACAACACTGTGTGAGAATCTGCTTGCTTAAATCTATGAAAACTAACGATACAACACTGTTTGTGAGACTATGCACTTAACTTCATGAAAACTCAGCATACAACACTGTGTGAGAACCTACATGCTTAACTTGATGAAAACTAACGATACAACACTGTGTGAGAATCTGCTTGCTTAACTCCATGAAAACTAACTATACAACACTGTTTGTGAAAGTACTTTCTTAACTTCATGATGTATATAACACTCTGTGAGAATTACATGCTTAACTTGATGAAAACTAACGATACCAAACTGTTTGAGAATCTACATGCTTATCTTCATGAAAACTAACGATACAACATAGTTTGTAAATCTACGCATTTAACTTCATGAAAATTCAGCATACAACACTGTGTGAGAAACTACAAGCTTAATTTCATGAAGACTAACTATACAACACTGTGTGTGTATCTGCTTTCTTAAATCCATGAAAACTAACGACAAAACACTGTTAGTGAAACTGCGCGCTTCACTTCATGAAAACTAAAGATACAACACTGTTTGTGAACCTACTTGCTTAGCTTTATGAAAACTCATGATACAACACTGTGTGAGAAACTGTGTGCTTACTTTCTTGAAAAGTTACAATACAACACTGTGTGAGAAACTACATGCCTATTTTCATGAACACTAACGATACAACACTGTTTGAGAAACTACAAGCTTTATTTCATGAAAACTTACGATACAACACTGCGTGAGAATCTGCTTGCTTAACTCCATGAAAACTAACGATACAACACTGTTTGAGAAACTACTTTCTTAACTTCATGAAAACTATGGATACAACCCTGTGTGAGAATTACATGCTTAACTTGATGAAAACTAACGATACCAACCTTTTGAGAATCTACATGCTTATCTTCATGAAAACCTACGATACAACATAGTTTGTGAAACTACACCCTTAACTTCATGAAAACTAACGATTCAACACTGTGTGAGAATCTGCTTGCTTATCTTCATGAAAACTATCTATACAACATTGTTTGTGAAACTATGCACTTAACTTCATGAAAACTAAAGATACAACACTGTTTGTGAACCTACTTGCTTAGCTTCATGAAAACTAATGATACAACACTGTGTGAACAACTACAAGCTTAACTTCATGAAAACTAATGATACAACACTGATTGTGAAACCGTGTGCCTAATTGCTTGAAAAGTTACAATACAACACTGTGTGAGAAACCACATGCTTATTTTCATGAAAACTAACGATACAACACTGTCTGAGAATCTGCATGCTTAACTCCATGAACACTAATGATACAACAATGTGTGAGAAACTTCATGCTTAATTTCATGAAAGCTAACAATACAACACATTTTGTGAAACTACGCACTTAACTCATGAAAATTCAGGATACAACACTGTTTGACAAACTGCAAGCTTAACTTGATATAAACTAACGATACAACACTGTGTGAGAATCTGCTTGCTCTAACTCCATGAAAACCAACGATACAACACTGTTTGTGAAACTAAGCGCTTAACGTCATGAAAACAATGGATACAACAGTGTGAGAAACTACAAGCTTAACTTGATGAAAACTAACTGTACCAAACTGTTTGAGAATCTACATGCTAATCTTCATGAAAACTAACGATACAACATAGTTTGTGAAACTACCCCCTTAACTTCATGAAAACTAACGATACAACACTGTGTGAGAATCTGCTTGCTTATCTTCATGAAAACTAACGATAAAACACTGTGAACCTACTTGCTTAGCTTCATGAAAACTCATGATACAACACTGTGAACAACTACAAGCTTAACTTCATGAAAACTCATGATACAACACCGTGTGCCAACCTGCTTGATTAACTCCCTGAAATCTAACTACACAGCACTGTTTGTGAAACTAATGGCTTAACTTCATGAATACTAAGGATACAACACTGTTTGTGAAACCGTGTGCTTACTGTCTTGAAAAGTTACAATGAAACACTGTGTGAGAAACCACATGCTCATTTTCATTAAAACTAACGATACAACACTGTGTGAGAATCTGCTTGCTTAACTCCTTGAAAACTAACGATACAACACTGTGTGAGAATCTGCTTGCTTACTCCATGACTACTAACGATACAACACTGTTTGTGAAACTTCTTTCTTAACTTCATGAAAACTATGGATACAACACTGGGTGAGAATTACATGCTTAACTTGATGAAAACTAACGATACCAACTGTTTGAGAATCTACATGCTTATCTTCATGAAAACTAACTATACAACATTGTTTGTGAAACTACGTGCTTAACTTCATGAAAACTAATGATACAACACTGTGTGAGAATCTAAATGCTTATCTTCATGAAAACTACCGAGACAACATTGTTTGTGAAACCACGCCCTTTACTTCATGAAAACAAACGATACAACACTGTGTGAGAATCTGCTTGCTTATCTTCATGAAAACTAACTATACAAAATTGTTTGTGAAACTATGCACTTAACTTCATGAAAACTAAAGATACAACACTGTTTGTGAACGTACTTGCTTAGCTTCATGAAAACTAATGATACAACACTGTGTGAACAACTACAAGCTGAACTTCATGAAAACTAATGATACAACACTGATTGTGAAACCGTGTGCCTACTTGCTTGAAAAGTTACAATACAACACTGTGTGAGAAACCACATGCTTATTTTCATGAAAACTAACGATACAACACTGTGTGAGAATCTGCATGCTTAACTCCATGAAAACTAATGATACAACACTGTGTGAGAAACTTCATGCTTAATTTCATGAAAACTAACAATACAACACATTTTGTGAAACTACGCGCTTAACTCATGAAAATTCAGAATACAACACCGTGTGAGAAACTACAAGCTTAACTTGATGAAAACTAACGATACTGTGAGGAGCCGCCCTCGCTATCGCTATTGCCGTTAGAAGATGGCGCTGACATCCACTGTCAGTTGGAGTTAACTGTCGCTGTCAGTTGGAGTTAACTGTCGCTGTCAGTTGGAGTTAACTGTCGCTGTCAGTTGGAGTTAACTGTCGCTGTCAGTTGGAGTTAACTGTCGCTGTCAGTTGGAGTTAACCGTTTAAACTGTGCCTCTCCCGTGACGTCATCTGGGGTGATGTGCAAACCACCAATCCCGGCTCTACACATCTCACTCGGAGCTCCTAGGCTTATATAAGGGGCTGGGTTTCTTAGCTTGGGGTCTCCCTCTAAGAAGCTGATCATCTATCTCTCAAGATGCATTAAAGCTTTACTGCAGAAGGATCCGAGTGTTCTGCGTCGTTCTTGCTGGCGAGACGGTAGCGCGGGACATCTGGTGCCGAAACCCGGGAACTCTTCAACATCGCCGGCGCCGCGGGAGACCCCTCGGAAGACGGGGCGGATTCAGAACTGCAGGGACGTAGGTTCAGAGAGGTATGCTTTATCCTGAACAACCCTTTTCTCGACTTTGGCCTTAGTTTGTCATCACCGTGGGACGGGTCAGTGGAGGCTTTGGTGCTAGTCCTGTTTGTCCTTCTCCTTCATCGTGGCTGGTGCTGACAGAACGGCGCTGTCCATCTGGCGCTGTCCGTCTGGCGCTGTCCGTCTGGCGCTGTCCATCTGGCGCTGTCCATCTGGCGCTGTCAGTCTGGTGCTGTCAGTCTGGTGCTGTCAGTCTGGTGCTGTCAGTCTGGTAACGGAGTTGAGCGCGTTTTTAGATAAGCTGTCAGCGCGATGGGGTCGTCACAGTCAGTGGTTACAGCCTTACAGACTGTGCTAAAACAAAGAGATCTTAAAATTGCACCACGAACACTTCAAAATTTTGTGAAGGAGGTAGATAGAGTGGCACCATGGTATGCTTGTTCCGGGTCCCTCACTGTGGCCTCATGGAACAAGCTAGGTAAAGAACTAGACAGGAAGCATGCAGAAGGAGATCTCTGCTTAGGTACCAAAGCCATTTGGAAGCTAGTTAAAAACTGCTTGGAGGATGAGGCCTGTCACCCTGCTATAATAGAAAGTCAGGGAACCTTAGAGGAAGTTCAGGATAGCATGTCAGAAACTGAACGGAGTGAGAGAATGGGAGCTCGCAAAAGAAAAGACATGTCTAAGAAAAAAGGCCCTCCCCAGGAAGTTAAGAAAGGGGGAGAGAAAGAAGGGAGTTATCATTCACCCCTTAACAAATCTAAGAAAAAGAAAAAGCCAGAATCTAGTCTATACCCTGCAGTAGAGCTAGAAGCCTTGGAGCTAGATAATTCTGATTCTGACACTCTGGATTCTAGCGAAGAAGGTGGTCTAGAGGAGGAGGTGGCACGGTATGAGGAAAAAGATATCACCCTGATAGACACCGGCCACTGAAAACAAAAATGAATGTGAGGCCACCGCCTATAAATCCGGCGGGCTCACGCCCCTCAGCGCCTCCGCCATATGAGCTTCGGCTGAATACTGGTACTGACTCCTTTTTACCTTTAGAGGAACGGAGAAAAATACAAATGGCTTTTCCAGTATTCGAGAATGTGGAAGGCGGAAGAGTACATACCCCGTAGATTACAATCAAATTAAAGAATTGGCCGAATCCGTTCGTAATTATGGGGTCAATGCTAACTTTACCACATTACAGGTGGAAAGGCTTGCTAATTTTGCCATGACTCCCACTGACTGGCAAACGACAGTGAAAGCAGTGCTTCCCAACATGGGACAATACATGGAATGGAAGGCTCTCTGGTATGATGCAGCCCAGGCACAAGCTAGAGTTAATGCCACGGCTGAAGATGAGAATCAGAGGCAGTGGACATTTGAAATGCTGACAGGTCAGGGTCAACATGCCCTTAATCAAACCAACTACATCTGGGGCGTCTATGGTCAGGTGTCGGCCGCCGCTATTAAAGCATGGAAGGCCCTCACAAAAGGGGAGAGTCCAGTGGACACCTTACAAAGATTGTCCAAGGACCCCAAGAGCCATTTTCAGACTTTGTGGCCAGAATGACAGAGGCCGCCAGTCGCATCTTTGGTGATTCAGAACAAGCTATGCCCCTGATTGAGCAACTTGTCTATGAACAAGCAACCCAGGAATGTCGGCGGCTATCGCCCCTCGCAAAAGCAAAGGTTTACAAGATTGGCTCAGAGTGTGCAGGGAGCTGGGGGACCCTAACCAATGCAGGACTAGCTGCCGCCATTTTACAAACGCACAGGTATAGAGATTTATCTAATCGAAAAGCTTGTTTTAATTGTGGGAGAATGGGGCACCTTAAGAAAGATTGTCAAGCCCCTGAAAGAACAAGAGAATCGAAGCTTTGCTATCGTTGTGGTAAAGGTTATCATAGGGCTAGCGAATGCAGGTCAGTCCGGGATGTAAAGGGAGGCTTCTGCCCCCTATTGAAGAATCCAAGGTACCCCAATCAAAAAACGGGTCACGGGGCCCATGGTCCCAGGGCCCTCAGAAATATGGGAACCAATTTCAGAAAAGCAATCAAGAGGAAGTAGAGGTTTCCGAGGAACCTCCGGAATGGACTTGCGTGCCGCCTCCGACTTCTTACTCATGCCCCAAATGAATGTTCAACCGGTCCCAGTCCATTCCCCTGGACCTTTGCCCCCTGCCACCATTGGGCTTATTCTGGGCCGTGGCTCCTTAACTTTACAGGGACTCATTATATATCCTGGGATTGTTGACCCATATCATAAAGAGGAGATTCAAGTTCTCTGTTCTAGCCCTCGGGGTGTATTTTCTATAAAGCAGGGAGATAGAATTGCACAACTGGTGTTGCTGCCCTCCCTCGGGGATGGAGAAACCTACACTTTACAAAAAGGGCTATGGGATCTTCTGGAAGTGATTCAGCCTATCTGGCTATACCCCTAAATGAGAGACCTACAATAAAATTGTTAATTAATGGAAAAGAATTTGAAGGGATAATGGATTAGGGAGCAGACAAAAGCATTATTTCACTCCATTGGTGGCCGAAGTCTTGGCCCACTGTTGTTTCATCTCATTCTCTACAAGGTCTTGGATACCAGTCCTCTCCTGCCATCAGTGCCTCAGCCTTAACCTGGCGGGATGCTGAAGGCAAACAGGGATGTTTTACCCCCTATGTGTTGCCACTCCCTGTAAATTTATGGGGACGAGATGTGTTACAAGCCATGGGCATGACCCTAACTAATGAATACTCCCCCAGGCATCAGCCATTATGGCAAAGATGGGGTATACAAATGGTAGAGGCTTGGGTAGGCAAGAACAAGGCAGAATAAAACCCATTACACAACACGGAAATCGGGGTAGAAAAGGACTGGGTTTTATTTAGGGGCCGTTGAGGCTTCACGACCCATACCATGGAAAACAGAGGAGCCGTTATGGGTCTCTCAATGGCCTCTATCCTCTGAAAAATTAGAGGCTGTCACAAGATTAGTGCAAGAACAGGAACGGCTGGGGCATCTAGAGCCTTCTACCTCCCCATGGAATACACCAATTTTTGTTATTAAGAAGAAATCTGGGAAGTGGAGATTACTCCACGACCTGCGGGCCATTAACAATCAGATGCATCTTTTTGGCCCTGTTCAAAGAGGCCTTCCTTTGCT
>NW_024431630.1:0-1552 GCF_017639785.1 Mesocricetus auratus
CCATGTCAATCATGTTTCCCCACCGCAGAGATGATATCTGAGAAGCCAACTTGAGAGAGCAAAGGTTGTTGTGGGGAAACATTTCAGACCATGTCTAGTCTATCTTGACAGGAAAGGACAGATGACAGTGTTCTGTGTGTGGCAGCAGGACCACTGGGGCCTCCTGTTATTGTGCCTTCTTCTAGTTACATGAGGCATGAGGTACTGTGTGAAAACTGAGAATTGCACTAGGATTTGAGAGATAGAGATCATCTGCAGAGTTCTGTGATGAAAGCACTATACTGAATACATTCAGTTCCTACCAGCAAGCACACTGTGACAAGAGGGAACTTGGATAATTCATACTAATTGCACACTTTTGAAACCAGCGGGAAAATTCACACTTAATTCACCTGAAATGCTGGGTTGACTTTGGTTGTTGAAGCTCAGTGGAGATGTGTATGTGTTGTGTGTTTGAATCTGGAAGTTTGATACACATTAACACTAAGACAAATAAGAAAACTCACATTTGTTCATATCACCTCTATAGTGTGTACAGACAAAGGGCCACCCAAAGTCTGGTACAGTTTCAAAATCACTGTATGTCAAAATGTTCAGTATTCCTATGATCATTCACAGTTTTGTTCAGAATTTAATCTGGTATTTTTAATTGTTTGCAGTAATTACAACTCATTCTGAAACATGTATTTTAATCTAACTGGATATTTCCAAATGTGTGCAGTAAATTCAACTCATTCTGAAATATGTATTTTAGGCTTAACCTTGAAATTTATGACTTACAATTAACAACAAAGCGTCAAGCAGAAGAAAGTAAACAGAGTCTGGCAACAAAAGTAAGTCCGTATATATAAAGCACATTTTTGTATTAATTTCGGAAAGACTGAGATGAAAATTTTCCCTGTCTAGCAGTAATATACAACCATATTTTGGGAATTATGCATATTCTACCTGGTCATAAAGTTGATATAATCATATTGTAAGTGTTTTAGAATAGTATTTTAAATTCTCTGAGCCTACAGATATTCTCTGGATTTGTAAAATTTATTACTCTGAAAATAAGACCAGTTTTTGAGACAGGGTCTATGTAGTCCAGGCTAGCCTCTGAGAAAGTGACTATGTAGCCCAGGCTAATACCAAATTCATGCTGTGATTTACTTTACTTCCAGACTTCTGGGATGAAAATAAAACAGAAGGTACCATGTCCTGCAGGTGTTAAGTGATTGATGATAAATACTGTGATTTTCTACACTCAATATTTCATATTTACCATAGTTGGCTTACCCTTTTAACCTTTGATGAGCTCTTAGTTTTCATGTGTCTGGCTACTGTTGATAATGCTGTGTGCAAAACTAATCTCAAATTGAATTTTTGATCCTGCAAATATGTCACCATAATGTATAACTATAAGATATAATATTTCATGAAAAAGTTGGATTTCATTGTAACCTAAGCCTTTCATTGGCATCATGAATATTAATTGTCGGCAATATTTAGTTTTCTTAAATAAGTACTAGATCATTAGACAAGCACATTTCCCAGAGTGAAGTAGTTT
>NW_024431631.1:0-3135 GCF_017639785.1 Mesocricetus auratus
ACACAGAATTCTCAACAGAAGAAACTCAGATGGCTGAAAAACATTTAAGGAATTGTTCAAAATCCTTAGCCATAAAGGAACTGCAAATTAAAACAACTCTGAGATACCATCTTACATCTATCAAAATGGCTAAAATCAAAAACACCAAAGACAGCTTATGTTGGAGAGGATGTGGAGTAAGGAGAACACTACTCCATTGCTGGTGGAAGTGCAAACCTGTACACCTATTTGGAAATCAATATGGCAGTTTCTCAGAAAACTGGGAATCAATCTGCCTCAAGACCCAGCAATATCACTTTTGAGCATATACCCAAAGGATGCACACTCACACCACAAGGACCTTTACTCAGTTATGTTCACAGCAGCATTATTTGTTGTAGTCAAAACCTGGAAACAATCAAGATGCCCCTCAAACGAAGAATGGATAAGGAAAATGTGGTACATTTACACAATGGAGTACTACTCAGTGGTAAAAATACAATGACATCTTGAAATTTGCAGGCAAATGATGGAACTAGAAAAAATCATTATGAGTGAGGTAACCCAGACCCAGAGAGACAAATATGGTATGTACTCACTCATAAGTGAGTATTAGGCAGGCATAAAGCAAAGGATAATCAGCCTACAGTCCACAATCGCAGAGAAGTTAGGCAACAAAGAGGACCATAAGAGAAACACACATGGGTCCACCTAGGAAGGGGAAAGGGACAAGAGCTCCTGAGTAAACCAGGAGCATGAGAGGGAGGAGGGGGAAAGGAAAGGGGAGGAAGGAAGGAGAGTGGGAAGGTGCACATGAGGGATTGGGATGATTGAGTTGGGGGAAGGACAAAGAGGGAGATCAAGGAAAAAATTATCTTGATAGAAGGAACCACTATGGTATTATTCAGAAACCTGGCACTAGGGAAATTCCCAGGAATACACAATGATGACCCCAGTTAAAACTCTAAGCAATAGTGGAGAGGGTGCCTGGAGTAGCCTTCCCCTGTAATCAGATTGTGGACTACTGTAACTGTCATCACAGAACTTTCATCCAGTAATTGATGGAAGGAGATGCAGAGATCTACAACTCCCCACTGAGCCAAGCTCCTGAAGTCCAGTTGAAAAAGGGAGGAGTGATAATATGAGCAATGGGGTTAAGACCAGGATGGGGAAACCCACAGAAACAGGTGACCCAAGCTAGTGGGAGCTCACTAATTCTGGACTGACAGCTGGGAAACCTGCTTGGGAATGAACTAGGCCCCCTAAATGCAGTGGGTGACTTGGGCAGTTAGTGGGGCCACTGGCAGTGGGACCAGGATCTATCCCTAGTGCATTAATTGGCTTTTTGAAGCCCATTTCCTATGGAGAGATACCTTGCTCAATCTAAACACAGGGGAGAGTGCCTTGATCCTGCCTCAACATGGTTATGGAACAGACTTCATTGACTCCCCATTGGGGCCCTTACCCTCTCTGAGGAATAAAAGGGGGTGAGGTGAGGGAAAGGTGGGGGGAGCAGGAGGAGGGGAGAGAGGGGAACTGGCATTAGTATATAAAATAAAAATTAAATTAAAATGTATACAAAGTAATTAAGAATGTTTTACCCTGAACTCTTGGGGAAGGGTCTAGGCCCTGCCCTATATGAAATGACAGACTATGGACACCCCCATGGAGGGCCTCACCCTCCCTGGGGAAATGAGGGGATTAATGGGGGGGTTGGGGGAGGGCACGGGAGGAGGGGAGCGAAAGGGAGAGGGACCTGGAACTGACTTGTGAAACAACCTTGTTTCTTATCTAAATTTAAACTGAAAAATAAATAAATAAAAAGAATGTTTTACTCATAACATGCTAGATATCATATTAGACCAATTTAATATATGTAGTATTTCAGGTAGGTGCAGCCACCTTAAGATGCTGAAACTGTAATACCCTTCTCCTGTTTTGTAATTGGTAGTAATGTTTAGATTCCTATTAGTACTCAAAATTCTGAGTCAGAACACAATCCTACAACAGGTTCATTGCAAACTTGTCATGCCATTTGCATTTAATAAATTTTACTTCTAATAAATTTGTGTTTACAATAAGAACAGCAATAACAGTAGCAAGAGCCAAGCATCTAGTAATCAGGGCTTTGGTTTTCAAGAAATTTTTAAGCCAAAGAAAGGAACTGCAAGAGTCAAATAAGAAAATATGATTTATTTTAGTCAATATTGCTAGTCTGGGAAAAGAAACATGAAGTTTTCAAGGAGAGATAGATCCTGAATGATAGCAATATGTACACTGTGTGTAGATATCCATGTTAAGTCTGGAGACTAAACTGGCCTGAGAGAATAGGGGAATAAAGTTATGCTTCTATAAATGAACTTCTTTCTGTAAAATAAGACAGTACCTTTGCAATATTAATATCTTTTATTTTCATACTTATGATCAGTGTCTAGTTTGGGTTTCTATTGCTGTGACAAAACACCATGGCCAAAGCAATTTGGAGGTTATGGTGGTTTGGAAAAAAAGTGAGTCTCCAAAGAGAGTGGCACTATTAGGAGGTATGGCATTGTTGGGGAAGGTGTGGTCTTGTTGGAGGAAGTGTGTCATTGTGGAGGTGGGCTTTGAGGTCCCATATATCCTCAAGCCATGCCCAGACAGACAGATCACTTCCTATTGCCTGTGAGTCAAGCTGTAAGAACTCTCAGCTCCTTCTCCAGAAGCATGTCTGCCTGCATGCTGCCCTACTTCCCAGCATGATGATAATGAACTAAACCTCTGAACTGTAAGTGAGCCACCCCAATTAAATGTTTTCCTTTATAAGATGTACCATGATCATGGTGTCTCTTCACAGCAATAGAAACCCTGACTATGCCAGGGAGGAAAGGCTTTATTTGGCTTACACTTCCATAGCACTATTCATCATTGAAGGAAGTTAGTAAAGGAACTCAAACAGGGCAGGAACCTGGAGACAGGAGCAAATGCAGAAGCCAAGGAGAGGTGCTCCTTACTGGCTTGTTCCTCTTGACTTGCTCATCCTGATTTCTTATAGAACCCAGGAGCACCAGTCCAGGAATGTCACCACCCACAGTCAATCACTAATTACAAAACTCCCTACAGCCTGATTTTATGGAGGCATTTTCTTAATTGAGGTTCTCTCCTCTCAGATGACTTTAG
>NW_024431632.1:0-3331 GCF_017639785.1 Mesocricetus auratus
CGGCGCTCGACTTACCAGACTGACAGCACCGTTCTGTCAGTACCAGCCACGATGAAGAAGGACAAACAGGACTAGCACCAAAGCCTCCACTGACCCGTCCCACGGTGATGACAAACTAAGGCCAAAGTCGAGAAAAGGGGTATTCAGGATAAAGCATACCTCTCTGAACTTACGTCCCTGCAGTTCTGAATCCGCCCCGTCTTCCGAGGGGTCTCCCGCGGCGCCGGCGATGTTGAAGAGTTCCCGGGTTTCGGCACCAGATGTCCCGCGCTACCTTCTCGCCAGCAAGAACGACGCAGGACACTCGGATCCTTCTGCAGTAAAGCTTTAATACATCTTGAGAGATAGATGATCAGTTTCTGAGAGGGAGACCCCAAGCTAAGAAACCCAGCCCCTTATATAAGCCTAGGAGCTCTGAGTGAGACGTGTAGAGCCTGGATTGGTGGTTTGCTCATCACCCCAGATGACGGGTGAGGCACAGCTTAAACGGTAAACTCCAACTGACAGCAGATGTCAGCGCCATCTTCTAATGGCGATAGCGATAGCGAGGGCGGCTCCTCACAAGACAAGACCATGGGGAAATACTTAGATGAATAGAAATGTGTGGGGATCACAGACCCTGGCTGGAAACCCACTCCTCGATCAGCCTGGGAGCAGGTAGCTTGACAATGTTTACTGAAAGCACGTTTACTGAAAACAATTCAGTGCCATAATCTCCTGATACGGGCCCTGATAAGGGCTCACTCACTGAAACACCATGACATTGATCTTCCCAATGGCTAGCTTTTTTCTGAAGGGAAGTGTTTTTCTTGGGAAGTTCTCCTAAGCTGATTTGGGGAGCATAAAGTTTTCTTAACACAACCAACTGGTCTCTGTGTCATCTATCCCGACCACCTCGCTATAGTCTCAGATACAGGCTACACAGGAGGCATGGCATAAATGGGTTAATAATTATGACACAGCTAGCCAATAGGAAACCCTAGGCACTGGGCAATAGCTTTATAATTAATATAGTATCCATGTGCTTTTGGCAGGCTGAGAATTGTGGAGGGACCAGCCAAAACAAAGAACCTGACATTACAGATCCTTCTGAAGTTGGTAAACGGGGTGAGTACAAAGATAATATGTTTTCACTCTTATGTGGATATTAGCATAAAGCAAAGGAGAACCTGCCTACATGCCACAACCCCAGAGGACCTTGATAATAAAGAGAAACCTAAGAGAGATTTAAATGAATCCCTCTAGGAAGGGAAAAAAATCATATCTCCTGAGTAAATAGGGAGTGTGCCGGTGGTGGGAGAGGGTGGAGAGAGGAGAGTTGGGGAAAGTATGGGGAAAAATGTATAGCTCAATATAAAATTAGAAAAAAAGCCAGATTCATGCTTCATGCTTATGTCTCTTCTGTGGAATTACAAATTGCACTTTTGGGTCTCTGTTTTAATTAGAGTTGTGGTGACTAGTTTTTTTTGTCTGTTTATATGTTTGTTTTATATCTATTTACTTTTTCATTTATTATGTATACAGTGTTCTGCCTGAAGAGGGCACCAGATCTCATTACAGATGGTTGTGAGCCACCATGTGGTTGCTGAGAATTGAACTCAGGACCTCTGGGAAGACAGACAGTGCTCTTAACCTCTGAACCATCTCTCCAGCCCTGTGCTGGCTAGTTTTATGTTAACTTGACACAAACTAGAGTTACCCAAAAGAAGAAAACCTCAATTGAGAAATGTCTCCAAAAGGTTCAACTGTAAGGCATGTTTTAAAATGAATTTCATGTTTCTATGCCTTCCACCCACCACCATCACACTGCCTCACAGGTACCAATGCAGAGGAACACTTGGGATATCCCTTCACTGGCATCTTGAGCTGGGTCCCTCCTTAACAAAGTTGGTGTGATTGAACCTGTCAGGGCTTCTAATGTCTCACTTCCATTTCCCATAGTCTCAATCAATTTCCTTTTAGTGTCAGCTTGGAAGTGTGCAGGCAGCTAATGGCATCCTGAGGTAGAAGTAGTGGCCTCCAGGCCCTTGAAACTAACCAGCATTCTCCCCACTCAGTGTGAACATTCTTTGATATTTATGGAAGAAATTCACAAAGATATCAAAGTCTTGGGTGCTAAAGTTCCTTCTAGACCTCTTCCCAGGATCTGTAGGCAACCTTCATACATCTTCCCAGTGACTTTGTCCCATCCAGTTATACAGGGTTTTGTGTATTAACTACCCTTCTTCCAGATATAGAATTTATACCAGGGAGTGAGCCCATTACAATACCTCACATAGATTATCTTATTCTCCGGCATAAAAGGGCCATCCAATTCATTCCCATGTTAGTGAAACTTGAGATATTGGGAGCCTTAGCTACTGGCTCTGCAGGCATGGGAGTAGCTGTAAAAATATATTCCAAAATATCTCAATACCTTGCTGATGATGCACAGACTATTTACAGGTCAGTTCAGGACCTTCAGGACCAAGTTCTCTCTGTGGCAGGGGTAGTCCTGCAGAATAGGAGAGGCCTAGATTTGCTCACAGCAGACAAGGGAATCATTTGTTTAACTTTGCAGGAAAAGTGGTGCTTTTATGTCAAAAAAAGATGGAATCAAAAAACGCCAAGAGAAACTCAAGAAACACCACAGAGAGCTGTTTGATCAACACATTAGGAGGCCCTGGAGTGGACTTCTGCCCTATCTTCCCTTGTTAGGCCCCCCTGCTTGGTTTATTAATTTTCCTATTGCTAGGACCTTTTCTCTTTAATAAATCGATGGCTTTCATTAAGAGTCAAATGGATGCTATTAAGATGCAGCCTATACAGCTGCACTATCACTGTCTTGACATGGCTGAAATGGGAGAAAACTGTGATGAAATTTAATCACATACTACTTAAATTATGTAGCTATGAGATCATTTTTGATTCATCTCCTCCTTGGTGAGCTGGGCTATTTAGCCAATGACAGGCAACAGAGGAAGGAAAGAGAGTGTCCCATCCGGATAACCCCCTAAGACAGGAATGCTCATCACGTAATGTCATCTCCAATGACAGGTAGGGTTATTGCACACTTCTGATCTACAAAATTATCTGACCTAAGACAGGCACAGACCCCTCAAGGATATCCCAGCTTATGGCCTTTTTACTTTATACAGAAAAAGGGGACCTGTGGAGGACCCTAAATAAGGATAGCATAAAAGTCATCATAATATTCCTACTGTGTTTTTAGAGACTAGTACTTAGTTAAGTTTCTATTTCTCTATGTCCTCTTATCTTCCCATATTTTCATGGCATGCAGTCCAGGCTTCCCCAACTGCAGAATTGTCTCCTTGAAACATATCCTGCCATG
>NW_024431633.1:0-2452 GCF_017639785.1 Mesocricetus auratus
ATAGCCTAAAGCACAGCCTTGCCAGCTAAATTCTGATTGGTTTCTTGTCAGCATGAGGACATCTGTCCTCCTAGTGACCAGGACAGGAGCTGCAAGGTCATGAAAGCACATGTTTAACTGTCATGGCTCCAAAAACATTGGGGGAGGGCTGCTCCCTTCAGCTGATGTATCCTTAAATACATTAATTATACTTATGTTTGCTTGCCATCCAAGGACATTCATCAGTTGATGCAAATCTAGGGTGTTTCATTTTCCTGGCTGTTGTAAATAAAATCACAGTGACTGTGCATTAATAAACATCTCTAGAGTTTGATATTGTCTTCATTCAATATATATATGGGTGTTAATTCTGGGTCATAATAGTATATCTGGACTTAGCCTTTATAAAAATTTTTGAAATGGTTGATATCTTTTCTGCATTCAATGCCAGCATGTGCTAATATTTTTTTAATTTTAGGAATTCTAACTTTGGTAATACAAAGTTAGAGAGAAGTTACAATTTGTGTTTTCCTAGTTCCTAGTATGTTGAACAATTTTAAATGTTTGTTAATCAGTATTATTTCATTTTCTGAAAATTCTTTTTCTGTATACCCTATGATTAATATTTAAAAGATAAACACATAATCACTCCCTTCCTCTTTGTCTGTCTAATCATTTCATGCCCCTGTTATGGACCATTGACATAAGGTTGTATTACATTTGTTTATGCTTTGGAAAATTACATTATTTATTTGAAGGTTTTTTATATTTTTTCTGTTACATTTGTCTAATTATGTAAAGATGTGATGTTGTTTAGCCATGCCTATTTAAGGAATTTGGCCTAAAAGTGACCATCCAATAGCTAGGGAAAACAGGGATAAGTGGGCCTGTCTGGAAGGAAGGATGAACAGGAGGAGAAATCTAAAAGAATTGAAGAGAATGGGATAGACAGAGAGAGACATGTACATGACCAGAGGCAAAACATACACCATACAGACAGATCCCAGAAGGAGGAAAGTAGGAAAAACAGAAACAAAGGCTAAAAGCACTGCAATATAAAGGTAAAGAGAAACAGCTTAATATATAATGGTTAGCAAGAAACAAGTTATAGCTGAGAATTAAAAACTAATGAGAAATTCCCATGTCTTGATTTGAGAGCACCTTCATGGTCCCAAAGAAAACTTGATACATGCCACCAATTTTTATGTCTCTAACTGGTCTTTTTTCTTTCGTCATTATTGTGTGCATGTTTATATATCCATATACATAAATGCATAAATATGAGTTCCATTTGGAATTTCTTCTATGTATAGGATAAAAGGGTAGACTACTTTTCTTTGGATAACAAAATATGATCATGGCAGGCAAAACCCAATTCTCCCTGTGCCAATAATCATTGATGTATTTATTACTTGCATATAGTGAACTTACTTATTGTATAGTATTCCTTATGTTAGTTGTCTTCCTTTTTGTGTTACACAATGAAGGGGAATTGTGGTGATATATTACTTATGATTTAATAAAACCTCTGGAGACCAAAATGCAAAGCTATTCACAGCCTTACAGCCTGGCAGTGGTGATACACACCTGGGATTCCAGCAGTCTTATTACTTAGCCATAGAAAACAGATAGTGTTGGCACAGAACTTTATTCCCAGGACTCAAGAGACAGATATAGATGAATCTCTTCTCAATCCAAGGCTACCCTGGGCTGCATGAGAGTGAAACAGTCTAGGGAATAACAGCTCATACCTTTCATCCCAACACGTGAGGTCACTTTAATCTCAGCACTAGAGAGGTGTAGACAGGAGGGACAAGGTTGGGCAGAGAAAGGAACTTAAGGGTGGAAGAGACAGGATCTTAGATCACTTGCCTCTGAGGATTCAGGGGAAGCATTATCCCAAGGATGCATGGAGACAGGATTGTCATTTCACCTTGACAAAGGTAAGATTTACCTCTGCTTTGGCTGCTTTGATTTTCTGATCTTCAGCTTGAACCCCAATATGTTTCTCTGGGTTTCAGTTGTGTTACATTTGAATAAGTGTTTATGTACCTTGTCTCTAGGTTTCAGTGATTCCTGTATTTAGTTAATTTTAGGATTGCTGTGATAGTTCCTTCCTGTCTACTTCTCTTTTGTATGCTTTCTTCTATTTGTTCTAGAGCTTTCATCTGTGCTGTTAAGTTGTTAGTATGAAGTTTCTTCATTTTTTCTATATAGGCCCTCCGTGCTAAGTAGTTTCTGCAGATTACCATTCTTGCTGTGTTCCCTAAATTGAGTATGGTCTATGTACATTTTAATTGAATTTTAGAAAGTCTATAAGTTGCTTCTTTATTTCTTCCCTTCCCATTTATTTCAGTAGAGAAATATTCACTTTCCACGATTTTTTAATCTTACATTAATTTTTTATAAAGCATATACAGCTGTAATCCTGATAGGACACAAATACTTATTTCTATTTTAGTGTAACTATTAA
>NW_024431634.1:0-75102 GCF_017639785.1 Mesocricetus auratus
TACAACACAGCTGCATAAACACCTAAAGGACTCTAGATCCACCACCACAGATACTTGCATAAAATATTTATTTAGTCAGTCATAAGGACATTTTCAGAAATAATGGGCTGAACTGTAAGTCATAATGTTAGAGGAAATGAACCAGATTCAGAATGACAAAAGCTGATTGATTTTTCATATGCAAAACCTGTATTTACATTTGTATGTATGTGTGTGTGTATGTACAAGCTAATGTGTGTGTGTGTGTGTGTGTGTGTGTGTATGTACAAGCTGGGTAATGTGTGTGTGTGTGTACAAGCTCGCTTGTGTGTGTGTGTATAAGCTCGCTTGTGTGTGTGTGTATGTTTGTGTGTGTGTGCACATGCACACACACATATAGGTCATGAAACTAGAAACATGATTATTTGAGGTAAAAGTCTTAGGGGAAAGGTGGTGTTTGGAATACAAGTGATATGAAAGACAATAAAGACTACTGGGGAGGAAGAAGGGGAACAGCTTGACAGGAGCAGGGAATGATGAAGAATAGTGAGGATGGGGAGATGAATAATAACAAAAAAGTGTGAAAATGCCTTAATGAAATCAATTCCTTAATATAGTGTCTGTCTTAGTCAGGGTTGTATTGCTCTGACAGACACCATTGTTGTAACCTAAAAAGCTGCTCCAGACAGAAAGACAGCATGAAAAAGAGGTCACACAAAAGGGATTTAAAAATTTTTTTTGGTTTATTTTACTTTTTTATTTTTATTTATGCTTAAATTTTTTATTTAACTTTTTACACATGTTCCTTTCAGTTCCCTCTCTGTCCCCTCCTCCCCGGCCCCTTAATCCTTACAGTCCTACTCCATCCCCCCCTCCACTCCCCAGGGAGGGTAAGGCCTTCCATGAAGGATTTTCAGAGTCTGTCATATCATCCCGGGCAGGGCCTAGGTCCTCCCCCATGTGTCCAGGCTGAGAGAGCATCCCTCCATGTGGAATGGGCTTCTAGAGTCTATTTGGATGCCGGGAATAAATACTAATCTACTCTCTAAGGTCCCATAGATTGCCGAGGCCTCTTCTCTGACACCAAGGTTAGGGGGGATCTGGATCAGTCCCATGCTGGCCTCTCAGTCATCAGTCTGGGGTCCATGCATTCCCCCTGTTTAGGTCAGCTGCCTCTGTGGGTTTCTCCAGCCTGGTCTTAATTCCTTTGCTCATCACTCTATGGTCATACCACTCTGAACACGCCCTATCTTGTCTGATCTCGGAAGCTAAGCAGGGTCAGGCATGGTTAGTACTTGGATGGGATTTTTTCTTAAGTTAAAGGGAAGGGGAAAAATGAGGGAGGGCATGGGGGAAGACCAGTGTGGTGATATCTTGCTTGTACAAATAAAGCCTATCTGAAGGTCAGAGAATCGAGCTTGCCAATAGCTAACTATAGAGGTCTGGAGATCTGTACAGACAGACAGGAAGGAGATGGATGGGCAGGAAGAGGGCATAAGCAGGGAGAAACCGGAACTTGCTGTCTTGTCTGCTGAGACGCTTAGAAGTTAAGGTGTGGCTATGGCTTGTTCTTGCTTCTCTCCCATCCCTCAGCATTTTCCTCTACATCTGACTCTGGGATTTTATTAATTAGACCAACTAAGAACTCCATTTGGTGCCCAACAGGAGCCCATTGTGGTCAGAAAAAGATAGAGATGTACAGTACAGACTGATTCAGAGGGGGAAAACCCTCTAGATGGTTGGCAGTGTGTTTAAAACACACGGAAGCCTGGGAGACAAAACAAAAAGGATAGCGAAAGTCCTCTGAAAAAATAAGTGTAGCTGGCTGTGGTGGAACAAGCCTTTAATCCTAGCACTTGTGAGGCAGAGACAGGCACATCTCTATGATTTCAAGGCACACTGGTCTACAGAGCTAGTTCCTGTTTCTGCCCAGTTATATCCTCTCTCCATCCAGTTAACTCCTTCCTTTCTGTCTGAACAGACCTCCAGACCTCTACGGTTAGCTAGTGACAAGTTCCATTCTCTGACTTTCACACAGGTTTATTTGTACAAGCAAGATGTCACCACAGACCAGTCCCTGGGGGGGGCAGGAGCAACAGAAGAGAAACCAGAGGCAGAGAGAGAGACAGAGAGAGACAGAGAGAGAGACAGAGAGGAGGTGGTCAGGACCCTTTTAAAAGGGAGCATAGTGAATGTGCACATTCGGTGCCCTTGGTGGCTGCAGCTGAGGACATATCCTGTCAGATACCCAAGGACAGGCTGGTATTAGATGCCTGAATACTAGCAATGGTGACCACAGCAACTCCTATAAGAGAAGGCATTTAGTTGGGGACTGGCTTATAGTTTAAAAGATTCAGTCCATTATCATTGTGGCAGGAAGCATGGTGGCATGCAGGCAGACATGGTGCTGGTGAAGTAGCTGAGAGTCCTATGTCCAGATCTGCAGGAAACAGGAAGAGAAAGACACTGGCCTGGCCTGAGCATCTGAGGCTTTAAAACTACCACTAGTGACACACTTCTTCCAACAAGTCCACACCTCCTCCAACAAGGCCACAGCTCCTAATCCTTTCAAATAGTGCCACTCCCTAATGACCAAACATTCAAATCTATGACCCTACGGTAGCCATTCTCATTCAAACTACCACAGTATCGTATTTTCACCTACAAAGAGCCATCACACTATACCCCCAAACCTTCAGAATCCAATTTCTGTATTTTTTTGAAAGTGTACAGAGACAAACACATCAACAGTGCATGAGGAAAAAATCAAGAAGTTGACTGAATAATGCCAGGGACTCCTGGGTGTTATAAACTATGTACCATTTCCTTTTAGCAGGGACTCTTAAAAGAAAGCAGGAGGACTTTTGAAAAATAAGCTAAGTGTGGGCTGGGAACATGGGCAAAGTGCTTGCTTCACAAACTTCACAAGACTAGATTTCAGATACCCAAAACTCATGCAAAGGTGGTCATGGTAGCAAGCATCCACAATCATATCACTCCTGTTTTAAGATGGAAGATGGAGAAGGAGAATTCCCAGGAGCTCATGGGTGATCCAGCCCAACATACCCAGAAGTGAACAACAAAGAGGTTCTCGTGAAAAAGACAGAAGGCAAGGTCGTCCTCTGACCACGTGTTCACACATGTCCTCCTACCGGATGCACACACAACATATGCACAGGGACATGCACACACACATTTCATACACATAGAGATATCTCTACAAGCTGAATAAACTAATAATATTATGAAAGTATATACTCCCTAGTGATGAGGTTGGAAAACTGAGTTTCCACATGGAAAGGAAAAAAGACGTTTGGGTCTCTACAAGACACCAGACACACAGTCAAGTGTAGATTAGCAAAGAATTTAAAATCCAAACTAAGAGCTGAAGTTAGAAAATAGGCTTTTATTATGCATTACTGGGGCTTTTTATGCTTTAGTAAATGAAGCAGAACAGCCACGAAGATAAATGTAGAAAACACTTCTTCCAATTTGAGAGGCGCACAACTTCTGTGTTGTTGTTAACATTGTTTAATTCAAAGCATTTTCCAAGTATTCTGTTTGACTTGAGGGTGTTGTATACACTCCACATTGGATCCCTCGAGTCAAACAGAATACTTGGAAAATGCTTTGAATTAAATATACAACAAGAAATCAGAAGAAGGCTGAGGTAGAAACAGTGGTCGTGTCCCACAGCTAAACACTGAGCTGAACTCAAGGAACCAAGTAACAGAGAGGGAGGACTGATGAGCAAAGGGGTCTAGACTGGGCTGGTTTAACCCACAGAAACAGCTGACCTGAATAAGGGTTAGCTCTTGAATCTCAGAATGATGGCTGGGAATCCAGTATGGGACTGATCAAGACCCCCTGAATGTGGGTGTTAGTGAGGAGGCCTAGGCAATCTATGGGGCCTTGTGTAGTAGATCAGTATTTATTCCAGATATACAAATGGACTTTGGGTGCCCATCCAACAATGAGAGATGCACTCCCACCCTGGACTCTTGGCGGGGAGTCTAGGCCCTGCCCTGGATGAAATGACAGACTATGGACACCCCCATGGAGGGCCTCACCCTCCCTGGAAAAATGGGGGGATATTGGATGGATTGGTGGGAGGGGGTGGGAGGAGGGGAGGGAAAGGGAGAGGGACCGGGAATTGACATGTGAAGCAATCTTGTTTCTAATTTAAATTTAAAAATAAAAATAAAAAAGAAATAGTGGGAGTAGGTGAATAGGAAAATATCGCCTTTGCTAGATAATCATATAAGGTATGCATCCTTTCAATAACCTCGAGTATTAAACTCTGTTGTTTTCTTAATTTTGCAGAAAAATAACAGAGACTTATAAAAGGCCTTCATGCGCAAGCATAAAAACTAGAGTGGAGGCAAACTTGGATTGGAACTCAAATATGGAAGACCCCCTAACACCGTGGGGTTGTAATAGATGCCGTTTAGTGTTTTGGGCTTCCTCTAATACTGTATTTCGGTTACTTACACTGATTAACAAAGCCTCAAGGGAGTGAATAACTGGGACCAGAAAAAAACTCTCATAATGGACTAATGAATTAATTGCGAATTTCAAGAATACTGTTAAGGAAGGTGTTAAATACTGTGAATCAGAAATATACTAAGTAAATGGAGATAATTATTATTTTCATTTGAGCATACCTTTGCATGATGAAGGATAATAATTTCTCCACTTCAGTAATGTTGATGGTTAAAAAACTTAAAGTCAAACCTACTTTGGTACCTAGGGATAATAGATTTTAAAAAAATAATAAAATATAATAAGATAAAACAAAAAGCTGACACATCAGAAGTGGACAAAACAAACAGAAGGAAAACAGCCCAAGAACTGGCCACACAAATCGGGAACCCACTTGTTTGAACACTCAAGAATCTCATAAAAACACCAAACTGGGAGTCATAATATATACCCAGATGAACTGTTGCAGACCCTTGCCGGTCCTCTGTATGCTGCCTCGGTCTCTCTGAGTTCATATGAGCTTTGATCATCTTTAATTCTCGTTTTCTTGGGGTCCTCTATCCCCTCTTGCTCATAATCTTTCTACCTCTTCTTCCTCAGAGTTCCCTGAGTCCCGAGGGGAGGGATTTGGTGGAGACACCCCATTTTAGGGCTGAGTGTTCCAAAGTCTCTCACCCTCTGCATAATGCCTGACTGTGGATCTCTGTACTTGTTCGCATCTGCTTCAGGAGGAAGTTTCTCTGATGATGGCTGAGCAAGGCTGAGATCTGTAAGTATAGCAGAATGTCATTAGGAGACATTTTATTGCTACTTTCTTGGTTTTGTGGGATTTTGTCTTGTTCTGTTTGTTGTTTGTTTTAGAACAGTAGCACTTGGTTTTTCCCTAGGTCTCCGAGCTATCTAGTCTCAGGTTCTTGGTCACCCAAGCGGTGCCAGGTATTCATCTCGAGGAGTGGGCCATAAGTCAAATCAGACATTGTTTCGTAACTCCCACGAGCTTTGCGCCACCATTGCCCTAGCATATCTCACAGGCAGGACAAACCGAAGGGTTTGTGGCTGGCTTAGTGTTCCCACTCCTCTTTTGGTAGTGTGCAGAGTACCTTCCTGTGTCAGAGACACTAGAACCTAGGAGTGGAGGCTCTATGGAGGCACCAGCTCAGCTCGACTTCACCATGTTCAATGAGTCATGTAGGTATTTTCTTCATCAATGGGGACTTGCCATCAGTTTGTGAAGAGCAACCTCTTTCCAGTCTTAGCAACAGCCTGGGTTGTTTGGGGAATTCCATGGGACATCCTTTGGTGAAAACCACACTTAGATGTAACCCAATCCTCATACTGGAACCTTCATTTGGTGACAAGACATGGCCAGTTGGGTCTCTGTCTCCCACATTATTTTGGAGATCTCATTTATATTGTCTTCATATATGTATATATTTTAGGAAGCTTCTACTGTATTAGGTTGCCATACTACACCTGAAAAGGCCCTTAATTTTAGTGCTCTCTCCCCATATTCCCTCCCCCATCCCCACATTTGACCCTCCAATTCCAGCCCCAGAATCCTTCCATAACCATCTATTCTATTTTCCTTTCCTAATGAGTATACCTGCCCCGCCCCACCCTCATCCTGGTCCCTTACTCTCTACCTCACCTCTGTGACTCTATGGGTTATAGCTTGGTTTTCAACAATTTAATAAATAACATTAATCCATATATAACTCAACACATACCACATTTCTGTTCCTCAGCCTCACACAGGATGATTATTTTTTTCTAGCTCTATCAATTTACCAGCGATTTTCAGGCTTTAATGTTTTAGGAGACCGAGTTACACTCCATTGTGCAAATGTACCACACTTTCTTTACCCATTATTTGGCTGAGTGACATCTAGGCTGTTTCTGATTTCTGGCTATTACGAATAGAGCAGCAACAAACGTGCTTGAGCAAGAGTCTCTGTGGTAGGATGAAACATCCTTTGGGTATATGCACAAAGTGGCATAGCTGGATCTTGAAGCACATGAATTCTCATCTTCCTGGGGAAGTGCCTCATAGATTTCCATAGTGGCTGTACAAGTTTTCACTCCCACCAGTAGTGGAGGAGTGTTCCCTTTGCTCCACATCCCCTCCAGAATGAGCTGTCTTTTGTGTTTTGGATCTTAGCCATTGTGACAGGTTTAAGATGGAACCTCAGAGTCGTTTTGATTTGCATTTCCCTGATGGCTAAGGATGTTGAGCAATTTCTTTAATGTTTCTCAGCCACCTATGATTCCTCTTCTTTAGAATTGTCTGTTTAGATCTGTGCCATTGGGTTATTTGTTTCCTTGATATCTGGTTTCTCTGAGTTCTTTATGTATTTAGAACATTGCCCCTGTATTGGATAGGCACATAGACTTCTTTAATTGAAGGTGCGTCATTCGATTCACATTGTGATTTTAATATGAAGGAAGAACAAGTGAGCAGCAACCGTCAAGGAATAAACAACTCAATATTATTAGTGGTTGGACAGTAAAAACAGTAAAGAAATACCATTCTGCATCTCTTGGAGTGGCAGCTTTAATATATCCTACTACTTGATGTATTGGTGAGTACATGTAACAAGGGGAATCCCACCTGCTGTTACAGAATAATTGAGAAATTTCTGAATATTAAAGACTATTTTGCTAGCCTAAGACCCACCAACTCTACTTGTTCATGTGCTGTAAAACGTTTGTCATGTGAACAGGGATGGAACCAGAAAATAAATGGGAAATCTGCAGACGTGAAACTGAATACTCTGGGGGAATACCAACGGTGATAATAGGTTAGCAGAGGGAGCATGTGAATAGTATCAAACTGTTGAGAGTCTAGTGGGGAATGCAAGGTTGAACAGGCGGGCACAGAGTAGGTGTTACATAAAAATGCTAATTCTGGCGCTGGGAAAGTTAGGGATCAGGGGAGGAAGAGGATGCAGGATAGATGCAACCCCATACAGAGCCGCGGGCGAGTCTGTTTCCACCTTCCCACAAGTAACCAGTGACTTTCCTTTCTTTATTTTACAAAAAAAGTATTTATCTTATGCGTATGTATGTGTACCTGAGCATATGTATGTGCACCAGATGCTCATATGTGTGAAGGAGCCTTCAGGGGCCAGAAGAGGCATGAATCCCCTGGGACTGGAGTTACAGGGATTGTGAGCCCACGTGCTATATAGGAGTTGCAAGTGCTCTTAACTACTGGACTATGTCTCCGACCAAGGGAAGGAACTTTTTGAGACAGGAGGACTAAGGGGACAGCCATTCCTCTGCTGGGAAGCGTGGACTGAAGGAGGATGTAAGAGACAAGTACTGCCCACTGGTCGGTACTACAAGCAGTTTGGGCCTTGGGCTAGTCTTGTTCTCCCTTGTCCTCCGATGATTTGCCAAGCTGAGACTCGGTGAAGACCCAATACAGAGACCCTGATGGGCAACAAGCCTTCAAGGCTACAGCAATAATTCCTATCACCTCAGCCGGGCCGGGTTTGAGCAGGCGGGGTTAAGCCAGCAGCATGAGCATGCGCAGTGCTCCAGTCAATCAGAGAGGCTCATGCACCAGGCTCACGTGCACGCGCACTGTTCCAGCCAATCAGAGAGGCTCGTGCGCCGGGAGGCGGGGCCTAACTAAGTAGCGGGTATTTTCCTGTGAGGGGGAAAATCGGAGCTCTGAGGAGACTGTGTGAGGCTGTGTCCGCGGGTGGTGAGTCGGGAGTCCAGGAACCTGTGGGGAAGGACCGTGTGGTAACGCTCCAGCAAACGGAGGCTAAGGTTGATTCGAGGCCGTGGAGGGCGGAGGTGGGGGATTGGGTGGAGGTGGGAACAGGTGAACTCGTGAGGCAATATTCAGAAGCCTCCTTCCCTTCAACCTCGGACTGGACAAGGCCCCTGCGGGAGGTTGAGGAAGGGGGCCTGCGGACTGAAGGTCCCGGGAGGACCGGGCGGGGCAGTGTGAAGTGAGGTAGGCGGAGTGAGTACCATTCTCAACCCGTGCCTGCCACTAGTTTTCATGGACATCTGGGTGTCCTGGCGTGCTGCTGTTGGGTGAATGAGGGGGGCTCTCACCCAGACACAGAAACAGTTCGTCTCCATGCATAAGCGCTTGGTGAACTAGGCTTTCTGACCAGACACCAGCACCAAGTACTTCATGAGGACAGGGAGGGGTGGACCCTGGCGCGTCTGTCCTGAGCAGTGGGGAACACACAAGACTAAATTTGGGGGTGAGGGGTGTGGTGACGCCCCGTTTTACTCTGCACATGGAAAGGATTGGGACTGAGGGGTGGGACAGGAGACAGTGCCTCTTTGTTTTTCCTGGTCCCTTCCTGCTCGGGGACAAGTGACAGGACTCCAGGCCGCAGGAAGCTGCCCCCCCTTTTTTTTTGCTGGACACAGGAAGGATGGGACTGGGAGGGGTAGGACTTCTGTTGCAAGAGACACCAGCCATCTTCTTTTTCCTGGTCCCTTCCTAGTCCTCTAGCACATGTGGAAAGGACATCAGGGCCAACTCCGTGGAAACCTGATACCTGTTCTTGCTTGTGGCGTTCATTTAACTCTTCCTTGTATCTGTAATGTGCCTTTGCACACACAATGTTCAGGATTCCTGTGTAGCACAGGGAGGCTACTGTCATGGCATCCAAGATCAAGAGCAAACCTCCTAAGCAGTCTGAGATGACTCCTGATCTACCATCTGATGATTTACAGCTGCTGAGTGAAAATAACCCACCTGAAAATAACCCAGGTGAAATGGGACTGGGAGGGCTGAGAATGTAGATCAGTTGGTTCAGTGTTTGCCTAATGTGCAAGAAGCTCCAGGTTCAGTTCCCAGAACTGCGTAAGACCAGATGTGTTGACCTATGCCTCTAATACTAGCGCCCAGGAGGTGGAATCAAGAAGACCAGAAGCTCAGGGTCATTTCCAGCTGCATAGCAAGTTCAAGGCCAGACTAGGCTACATGAGATCTTGTCCCAAAACACACACACACACACACACACACACACACACACACACACACACACACACACACACACACGTCAGGATGCCTACAAGACAGTTCCTGCCCTTCCCCCCAAAGGATAGTCTGATGCATTTAGGTGGAGCACAGGAAATTTCTTGGGAATCAAGCTACATTTCAAATATGAAAACCGTTTTCAGAGTGTGTTTGTGGGCCTTATAATTCCCATTTGGTGTTCCTGCCATATGGTGGAGCTGCGATGTTTCATAGAGCCTCTTGTCCTGGCCCGTGCAGTTGCTGTACCCAACACGTCTCACTCAAAGGACATGGTTTACAATGATTTGAACCTGGAGGCCCTTGTACATAAATGTCCCCAGGGTCTCCTCAACTGTATCTCACCTACACAGACTCTTATTTCTGTTCTAAAAACTTTTGATGCCATACATCCAGGGAAGCCCATCCTACTAATCATGTAGGATGACCAAAATTGCATACATAACTTGAAAATGACTATTTTTTTATTCAATATAGGAAACAGACCAGCCCTTGAAACCAGTGGGGAAAACAGTTCTTCCCACAAAACAGGTGGACCAAAGCCAGGTGATAAGCTAAAGGAATTTTTGCTGTTGATAATGTACTTCAGAAAAGTCAACTCCTGCTCTTGCAACACATATTCTATGTAAACCTTGGGGCCCAGGACAGTCCTACCCACAAGAAACATAGTGTTTTACCTATATTGAATTCAAAGCCAGTGAGCTTTCCTCCAGGGTAAAATACAGAAAATGGTGTGTGTGTGTGTGTGTGTGTGTGTGTGTGTGTGTGTGTGTGTGTGTGGTCGGCAGGCATCCTGGCCTATCCTTAGGAGTCCTTAGTAGCTTTAGAAAATTGTTTGAAAGTAAAGTGCTCCAATGCCAAGAAGTATTCATCAGCAGGAAATGAAAGTGTGTCTCGTGCCTTATTCTCATACACTCCACATCACAATGGTGTTTATTACTTTAGAGATTTTGATTGTGGATATTAAGTGAGGAGTATTGTGCTTACAGATGGTGGTTTTAGTTCGTTTGTTTTGTTTTTGAGACTAGGTCTCACCATGTATCCCTGGCTGGCTTGTAACTCAGTATGTAGACTAGGCTGTCCTCTGATTCACAGAGATCCACCTGCCTCTGCCCTATAAGTGCTGGCTTCAATTAAAGGCATGTATCACCATGGACAAAAATGGTATTTTTTAAAATTACATACTGCAGAATCTTAGAAAAGTGAATGAAATTATCTATGTTCCAGACTTTGTTACAGATAGTGATATATTTGTTTTTAATACTGGGTTATGTTTTTTAATTTCAGTCATTGTGACTGCTTGTCTCAAGTCTTTTTTGTGTGTGGTGGGACAGTGAGGACCAATAACACTGAAACAGCTCACTCACTACTGTTTACATTGTATACGTAGCACACACAATGGAGTTAGTCTACATTAGCATGTGAGCACTGTAGAATCAGAATGAGTCTGGTTCTGAATTGCAATGCCAGACAGTAGCCACATGATCTGTGTTAAAGATCAAACTCAGAACCACTTTAGAGTTTTTGAACTGATAGACCTCTGTTTAGAAATTGCTCAGGAATTGTGGTAGGGTTTTAGCTAAGTGAGAAAGCACTTACCTAGTATGCTCAAGGCCCTGGTTTCCATCCTCAGAACCGCAATAGAATTGTCCATAAACCACTTTATTTTGTTCCTTACACTGTTCAAAATGTCTATGTTTCTTTTATATTTGTCTAAAACCCTGGACGTCTACATTAAACACAGTATTTCTATATCACCATGCAATACTCTCTGAACCTTTGGAGACTTTGTAAGTGGAATACTCTTAAACTTTTCATGAAGCAGCCCAATGGTTCCTCTTAATGTGGGCTTGAATTGGATGATACTTTGCATATTGATTAAATTTAGACTTTAAATGACTTCTTACAGAGAGATTAAACAATACTTCTGAAAATCTTGTAAGATTTGGTAAATCTCTTTAGGTGTGTTTTACATCTAAAGTACAAGTATCAATTTTCAAATTAAGGTGGTAGTTGCTATAAATTTCCACTGACAGGAAGGAGTGGAGTACTCTTGATTTTTCAGAAGGATGGCTATGTGTTGGTACCCGGGATCTTTATAATAGTAGTGCAGTAGTGCTAACCTTATTAACAATAAATGTTTATAAGGATTTTCAATACAGGGCCTAGTAAGAAATCTCTTCATGGAAGGAGGAAAAGGTATATGCATTCAGTCAGTAAAACTATCTACAACATCGAGCAGAAAATTAACCACTTCCTGAAGCTCCAGCATGAGCAAAGGTAAGACTCCCTATTTTGACACTACAACCTTTGCACATTTCTTGGTACTCATGAATAAACCATTTGCTAAGGACTACCTGGCATTTTCTGTTTGTTGAAACCTCTAGTGAAAACTTCATATGGCTTAGGTTTGCCATGGAAAATAACACCTTTCCGCCTATACCCTCACATTATAACCAGAATCAGCTGTATTTCTAAGCTGTCAGTAAAGATGATCTTTCTGTCTTGTCAATTTAATGTATTTGAATCTATTCACCATAAAGAATTTGCATGCGTCCCATGAATGTGATGGGTGGTTTAATGCTGACTATCTCAAAATACTTTCCATATAGCACATACACATATGGGGGAAACAGATACATTTTTTGTTGATAAATACATCTGTTTTATTGCATACCTTCCTAAGATGACTTCAACATAGAAAATTTCTGTGCTGGTGTCTCTACTATTATCACAAGCAACAGGTATTATGTGGAACCTAGTTTAGGCAATGCAGCTCTAGTCTTACTGCATTCATTATTATGTTAAATAGACATTTGAATGCTAATAGTTGTACTTTTGAAAATATCATGAGCAGGAGGAGTAGACATTAAGCTAAAACATCAGTAAATAACTGACTGAATTCACAATTCATAAATTCTCTGCTGTCCATAACTTGCTTCTGAATCTTTTATTCCTGAAAAAATATAAATCTTATAGGAGAATAATCTATAAATTTTAGGAACAAGGTAAATTGCAAATATATGACTCCTCCCTAGCACAATGAGAGGAAGACTGGGTAGGCCTCCACAGAATTCTCTGGTGGTAGTGGGTGTTCATGCCCATTGGATCTGTTCTTCAGAAAGAGGAAACTAACCAGAAGTTGTGCCTGTCAGACAGACGAGTAAATACGTGTGGAATGCTAGTAACACAGCAGTTCTTCCTGCGCTTTCTGGTACAACTGGCTGTGAAGTGACTGCTCTCTCACTCAGGGAGGGACAAATACTGTTAGTGTAAGATAAAATAGTCCACAGCAGTGCCCTTTTCTCTGCCAGAATAATTTAGGTGCCATTTCCTCATCCTCCATCCGCAGTGCCAGTGAGAGCAAGACAGTCGTGCTCTGAATGTCACAGTGGTCAATGTTATCTTTTTCAGGCAGGAGATTTATCAGGAACATTCTCATCAGTTTTTGAATTTGGTTGTGATGTGGAATATAGATGCAGACGAAGTCAAGAAGCATGGAGAAAATCTCTTCGTGAGTATCAGGCTTATCTTTGAAGGAATGCATTGTGTCAGCATCAGAAGCAGCAGGCCTTCCTACAGGAGTCTGGAGGGAAGGGACAGGACAAGAGCTTAGGGAGACAGGACGGTGGTTCACGTGGTAAGGACAGACTGGCTATCCCTCTCCACTTGCTCCTTTTCAGGCAGGGAGATGACAAGGCCAGTGATGGGTTAGGAGCCACCATGGTGTGTGTGTGGGGGGGCATGAGCAGTTGCTGCCTGGAGAATGCAGGAGAAGATAGGGGCTTGTATGCTCCCAGGGAGCCCTCTGTGGTCCACAATGTGCAGACACCAGGGGAAGTCCCCCAACAGAGCCTTCTGGCACAGTGATCAGAGATACAGAGTGAGAGCAGTCAGTGTGCCTGTGCCTGTGGCAGAGCAGGTGGAGATTTGACTTTCACTGCTCTGAGTTCAGACCAGCCCACTCCTAGTGGAGAAGAAGGTAAGGCTTCATGCCATGGTGGACATGTGGTGACTGACTCCCCTCTAACCTGGGGATCTGAATGAGGTTTTGGGGACAGCTACTGGAGTCAGGACAGTGCCATCTGTGAGGGATCTTCCTTCCTTGTGGAGGATGGAGCTGCCCTCCTGAAGATTCTGCCTTCCAAAGGTGGGGAAGCAGAGGGTGGAACACGGAGGGAGATGGAGACCCTGTCCAGTCCAGTGGTCAGGAGCATGGCCTCTGCAATCTCACCGGTTGGAGGGCAGTCACAGTTCAGTCACTCGCTAGTCAGGCTGACTCAGGAAAAATAATTTACCTCTGTGCCTCAGATTCCTAGGAGTGCAAGGAGATATACTTAAAGTCCCTGTCTCACAGAACAGATAAAAGTATCCAGGTGTGTGTAGGAGGAAGCCGTGTGCCGCCATTAGCCATGTGACTTACTAAAGGCACACGGCTTCCTCCTACAGGTGTGTATTCTTATATTGGTCCAGGACAGTATCTGAAGTCAAGTCTTACAGATTCCTTCCCTGTTAAGCATGACACTGGGGGCTCTACTCTCATTGGGAAGGACAAAATGGAGTGTGTTCCTATGTAGGGCCGTGACAGATGATGACATCTTAGGCTAATTTCTGTAAAAAACATAGTTCACCAGCTGTGTAAGCCTCTAATGGGTGGCTTTTCAAGTCTTCAGGAACTAATGGGAATGTTTTGAATACTAGTAAGACACTATTCCAATTAAGTCAATAAAATGTCAAAAATACTTGTTTTAAATTATAGCATTTTAATGAAATATTGAATTATTTTTGGCAAGCACTTCATTTTTCATGAAATGTTTTTATGTCTTTTTATGTTTATAGAATATACTTGATCAGCAACAAGAGCTTTTTCATCAATTTCAAGTTATTCATAAGCAGAAAATAGAAGAATTTAAGGAGCTATGTAATCGACACTTGAAGGTCTGTTGAACATTCCTACAAAATATCCTGTCATAGGGAAAATCAAAATACGGACTTTCTTTCCATACTAGGGTTCAAAAGCTGGGGCTCATGCCTGTAAAGTTCACTCATTTTCTCACAGTGCTACTATGTCTGGTAAATCTTACCACTAAATGAGCACTTCCTTTCAGGATTCATTATTCATTCATCTCCTTCTGTTAGTATACAGGCATTTGGACTGGCCTGTCCCTGGGGTATCTGGCAGGATACGCCCTCAGCTGCAGCCACTGAGAGTACCACCTGTGCACCTTCCCTACATTCCATTTTAAAAGGGGTCCCACCCACCTCTCATCCTATTCTCTATTTCTTTCTCTCCCTCCCTCTGTTCTGCTCTGTGTATCCCTCTCCTTCTCTCTCCCCCCTGTTTCCTCTCTCCTCTCTCCTGCTGCTCTCTTCTCCAGAGACCAGTGTCCCCCTCCCCCTTTTATGATCCCTTTCCCTAATCAAAACCATCTCTGCTTGAATCCTGTCCCATGGCATCTTTCTCTCCAGTGAGCCCTGCTTTTCTTAAATTAATGACAACAACTTCAAAGCAGCGGTTGGTGCATTTGTAACTTTACCCAGAGTCATACTTATTGTTTGGGGGAAGTACTGCTTTTTATACCATGGCTTTCTCCCACAATCTGATTTTGCCTTCAGCTGTGACAAATTCAGTGTAGGAAGTCTACCCATCCTTTGTTTCTTGAGTCCCTTTGTTTTATTGCATTATTGAACTGTGTGCCTATTGCTGTATGTGGACACTTAGAATGATAAGACAAAGCCCATAAGCATGATGAAGCAAAACAGGAAGTGAAGATGAACAGTTAGTGAGTTATCTGTTGTTTTAAGTGAATCTTACCAATTCTTCTCTGAGACATTGAACTTGACCATGTACATGTATATAGTTACTCCACAATTAAATAATAAATTCTTGTGTACTCAAATTCTTTTTTCCGAGTTGATGTTAAATGCCTTGTGTTCCTATTAAATTGCCTTCATCCAGGCTAATTGATATAATCCCAAACAAGTGAGTGAAAAGAATTCTTTTCATGTTTTGTAATACTTGGCGCACACTGGGATACATGTGTTCAGAACAGCTAATTGGAAGTGCTCCTGAGTAGTGGCTGTCAGGGGGAAGCCTTTCAAAATCAGCCTGCAGGTTTGAGGTAGCTCTTACTCTCATCCTCATTCAGAGTTGCATTTCCTGAGTACCCTTCATCATCTGCATCATACATACTACATGCCGCCACCACCTCCTCCTCCTCTTCCTCTATCTCCACCTCCCCATCTTCCCCCTCCTCTTCTTCCTCTTCCATCCCTCTCCTCCTCCATCATTGTTGTCTTTGTCTTTATCATCTTTGTCTCCTCCTCCTCTGTCTTCCTAACTCCCTCCACCCCATTCTGTCTTTGAGGACAGACATTCACGATTTGTGCTATTATATCTAGATTACTTATCATAACTTTTCCCCTACAGTCATGTTGCCTCTGTCTATTGTTGTTTTCCTACTGGAATATTAATCTTTCTGTTAACCTGTAGCCATTAAGCTTTATTTTCACCTGCATAGGTCAACAAGTTGCTTATCCATTCTGATGCTAAAGTGTTGTGTTATTTCCGGTTCTATATTCATTTCAGTCACTGAAATACAGAAGAGAAGAAATCATCTAATAGTTTTGTAATGTCACAACAGTGTATTTATAGATAGTATCTCTCTATGTAGCCCCAGCTGGCCTGAAACTCACTATGTAGTGGCTGTTCTTCTACTTGTAGTGATCCTCCTGCCTCTAGCTTTGGGGTGATGGAATTACAGGCATGCATCACTGGGTCTCTCTGCTTAATGCAACAGATTTGATATAGTATATCCTAATTCACTCGTTGTTGGACATTCAGTCCTGATCATAATCATCCTAATCACACAAAGTCGTGTGCCTCCACCTGTAGCAGTATTATACTCAGCTTCACATTTCCATATTCCTTTAGTGGGTATTTTGATTTTCATATAATAGACAGTATCTGTTTACTTTGGAATAATTAATGGCCATGGCTTGTATTGTAATACATACTGATTTTGAACAGTTTTGAACAGAGATAACCATCAGTGACTTCTAATTAAACATGGCTTTTGGGTTTAGAATCTACAGGCTATTAAGAGTTGTCGCCGAAAAGCTATTATCGAGGAATCCAGAAAACAAATGGACCTCTTGGAGAGGAAACTTACTAAAGAAACTGTAAGTAGAATATTTTAAATGTCAGTGAGTGGGATTATGTAAGCAGGAAGTATTTTCTTTACTAAAATACATGTCATATCAACAGAAACATTAATCTGATGTTTAATAACTTCATTCAGGTAAAGCTTCAGGAAGAAAAGGCTGGTGTTAGATCGTCTCTGCTATCCCTGCTATTCTCATAACACCTTGAAGAAAATAGCTCAACCTCCATAATAAGATGTCATCATCTATTATGCCGTGGAGACTGCAACTGAAGTGATTGTAACTTCCTTTTTCACATCTGTGAGGTGCCAGAAAAACTTTACTGAGAATGTTTTGCTCTTCAAAATTTCTTTGCACGTAGTATGCTAACATCAGTGATATACAAAGTCTTCTGTATGGATATGGATATGGATATGGATATAGATCTACCTGCCATGGGGAATCTTTAGCTGGAAACCTTTGATTTAATAAACATGAAATTGTTTCAGATTTGCTGGGGTGAGTCACTCTCTTTCTGACATCCCATGCCTTTTAAAGCAAGAAGGGTCCCATGCCATGTAGAGGTATGCTACCACCTGTGTTTCTGCATGGGGCCAGTTGTAGTCCCAGGCCACTTGTCTCACTGTGTCTTGTTGTATAGAAGCATTGGAAACAGAGTGCGTTCAGCATCTCTCATCGTCCACAAGTGGAATTCGTTCCTCCACTGTCAGTGAGGGCTTCCCCTCTGGGATCTATTTACTTCTTAAACTTTGAATTATTGGGGGGACAGGGAAACTTTCCCCTTAGTGCAAAGAATGTGTGGTTGTATGGATATTTACTACTGTTTCCAACATTGAATATCTCCTACTTGAGATATTCTGACTTGCTGAGGTGAGTCATCTCATGCATTTTTTTAAGTTTTGTAATTTTTTATTTAAATTAGAAACAAGCTTGTTTCACATGTCAATCCCAGCTCCCTTTCCCTCCCCTCTTCCCTCGACCCCACCGACCCCTCTAGCCCCCCACCCAATCCCTACACCACTCTCCAGGGAAGGTGAGGCCCTTCATGTGGGATCTCTAAAGTCTGTTATATCATCTGGGGCAGGGCCTAGGCCCTCCACCATGTGTCCAGCCTAAGAGAGCATCTCTCCATGTAGAATGGGCTCCCTAAGTCCATTTGGATGCCAGGGATAAATACTGGTCTAGTATAGGAGACCCAAAAAATCGCAGGTCCTCCTCACTGACACCCCCATTCAGGGGGTCTGGATCAGTCCCATGCTGGCCTCTCAGCCATCAGTCTGGGGTCCATGAGCTCATTCTTGTTCAGGTCAGCTGTTTCTCTGGGTTCTACCTGCCTTTTCATGACCCCTTTGCTCATCACTGTTCCCTCTCTGCAACTGGTTTCCAGGAGTTCAGTTCACTGTTTAGCTGTGAGTGTCAGCCTCTGTTTCTATCAGCCACTGGATGAAGTCTCTAGGATGGTATATAAGGTGGTCATCAATCTCATTATCAGGGAAGTTCATTTAAGGTAGCCTCTCCACTATTGCTTAGATTGCCAGTTGGTGTCATCTTGGTAGATCTCTGGAAATCTCACTAGTGCCAGATCTCCCCTCAAACCTATAATCACTCTCTCACTTATGGTATCTCTCATCCTGCTCTCCTCTATTCTTCCCCCGACCAAACTTTCCTGCTCCTCCATGTCCTCCTCTCCCCTTCTCTTCTTCCCCTCACTTTCCTCCAGCTCCCTGTCCCCTCCCCCCATGCTCCCAGTCCACTCACGAGATCCTGTCCCTTTGCTTTCCCCTGGGGTACATGTATATCTCTCTTATGGTCCTCCCTATTTCCCAGACTCTCTGGTGGTGGGATTGTATGCTGGCACTCCCCTGCTTCATTTCTAAAATACCTATATGATACATACCATGTTTGTCTTTTTATGACTGGGTTACTAGTGCCATCCATTTGCCTGCAATTTTCAAGATTACATTGGTTTTTTTTTTCTGCTGAGTAGTAATCCATTGTGGAAATGTACCACATTTTCTCTGTCCACTCTTGAGTTGAGGGGCATCTAGCTTGCTTCCAGGTTCTGGCTATTACAAATAATGCTGCTATGAACATGCATCTTGCATGTTGTATGAATGTGCATCTTTTGGGTATATGCCTAAGAGTGGAATTGCTGGGTCTTGTGGTAGACTGATTCCCATTTTCCCGAGGAATCTCCATACTGATTTCCAAAGTGGCTGTATGAGTTGGCACTCCCACCAGCAGTGGAGGAGTGTTCCCCTTTCTCCACAAAACAAAACAAAAAGGTCCCGTGCCATGTAGAGGTGTGCTACCACCTGTGTTTCTGCATGGGGCCAGTTGTAGTCCCGGCCACTTGTCTCATTGTGTCTTGTGTAGAAGCATTGGAAACAGAGTGCGTTCAACATCTCTCATCGTCCACAGGTGGAATTCATTCCTCCCCTGTCAGTGAGGGCTTCCCCTCTGGGAACAATTTACTTCTTAAACTTTGAATTATTGGAGGGGGACAGGGAAATTTGCCCCTCAGTGCAAAGTACGTGTGGTTGTACGGACATTTACCACTATTTCTAACATTGAATATATCCTACTTGAGATATTCTGACTATCAATACCAAATGATAAATATACTACCATAGCATTGAGTCCTGTATTATTCTAATGTATGTGTGTCTCTGTGTGTGTGGTGTGTGTATGCATTTTGGTATGTGGTACATCTGTATATGTGTTCATGTGTAGAGACACATATGTGTGAATCGTGTTTATGTGTTATTGTGTGTTTAGGTGTGTGTGTAAATCTTTTGGCATGTGGAACATGAGTATATGTGTAGGCACATCTTTGTGAATTCATGTGTGTGTTTAAATCTTACAGTATGTGGTGCATTGTAGCATGTAGTCTTCCCACCGGCCACCTGGGCCCTGCCGAGCTGTCTGAACCCCCAAATAACATGCAGGACACTATATTAATTATGAAGCTATTGGCCGTTGCTATGATTTCCTATCAGCTAGCTCTGTCTTAATTGTTAACCCATAATTGCTAATCTGAATATTTCCATGTGATCTTCACTTACCGGAGAACAGGGTCCGGACCTCTTACTCCTCTGGCTTCCTACATCATGACTGACTGTGCCTCTCTTCCCAGAATCCTCCTCGACTCCTAGTCCCACCTATCTTGCTTCCCTATAGGCCAATAGTGCTTTATTCAGCAACCAATAAGATAAGCCCATACATAGGACTTCCCCCATCAGTGCATGTATAAAGTGTTCATATGTATAGCACATACACATGTGTATATATGTGTGTGTGCGTGTATGTGTGTGCACGCATGTGTGCATGGGTGTCTGCAAATCCTTTGATATGTGGTACATGTGTATATGTGTTCATATGTGCCAGCACACTTGTGTGAATGTGTGTGCGTGTGTGTGTGTATAAGTATGTGAACGCGCATATGCCACCACAGGTACTTTTGCATGTAGAAACCAGAGATGCATAAAGTATCGAAAAGTGCATTCTTTCCGCCAGCCTGGTCCCAGAGCCGAATCAGTCCCAAATGAACATGTAGGGCGCTATATTAATTATGAAGCTATTGGCCATTTGCTATGGTTTCTTAATGGCTAGCTCTGACTTAACTATTAACCCATAATTACTAATATATATTTTTATAGGGACTTATCTTTCTGAGGACTCCTGACTTGTGCCTTTTCCTCCCGGGATCATATGGCGACCCTCTACCCTTGACTACATTTCCCAGAATCCTTCTGACTCCTAGTCCCACCTATCTTGCATCTCTATTGGCCAAGAGTACTTTATTCATCAACCAGTAAGACAAACAGATTTACAGAATGACATCTTCCATCAAGGTATCTACATTATTTTGAGACAGGATATCTCTCTGAACATGGAGATCATTTTTTGGACTAGAGCATTAGGCCATTGAGTTTCAGGAATCCACCCTGTCTCTCCCTTCCAGTGCTGGTGTTAAAGACATTCACTGCTGGACTGAGATCTTTTTAAAGATTTATTTTCATTATTTTATTCATGTGTATGTGTGTATATCTCTACATATGTATGTGCAAATGTGTTTGCTCAGTTCAGGGTGTCAGACTCTGTAGATGTGGAGTTATTAGTCAGTCTTGGGCCACCCAACAGGGGCGCTGGGATTTGAACTCCTGTCTTCTGCAAGTGCAACAAGTGCTTTTAACCACCTAGCTATCTCTCCAGCAAAGTCCTACAACCGGAACCAGAGATAACCTGACAGCTCAAATGATGTCTATGCTATCTGTATGACCAAGTCCAGGCCAGATCCTTCCTTAGACCCTTAAGCTAACACAGGTAGCCTGTCTCCAGAACCCATCTTCTTGGGAGAAAATATATTTACCCTGAGTTGAGTTCCAATGTAATTAGTGGTGATTTTGTTACACCAAGAAACTTTTTCCATGATTATAGATAGTGTATTTCAATATGCTGGTAATAAACTTGCATGACATCAGACTACCCAAAGTTTCATCCAAGTTGGCAAAGACAGTCTGAACTGAGTTTGCATTCTCACCTGTTTGTGGATCATTTCACTAACTGCAGTGATACCTGCAGAGACCCTTCAGCTCTCTCCCTCCCTCTCTCTGTCTGTCCTATACAACTAAGTCACCACATATTCAGAGTTGAGTGACACCACAGACATTAGGTGACAGCATGTGAGTTGGTGCATTTTACAGCTCACAAGTGACAGAAAAACAATTGCTCAGTCTTGAAAGTGTGCTACCAGTGTTCTGGGAGTCTTTGGGCACACAGCTGAAAGTCAGCCCCGTGTTGTGATACCACATCTGTCACAGTGTACAGTAATGGACCATCATAAGAGGGGTACAGCACATGGCCTTGCATCAGATACAGACCAGAGATGTGCTCTTTGCTCATCCACAGAAGGAGATTTGCAGAGAAATAATGCAGGAGTGGAAATGCTTGGATACAGGCCAAATGTCTGGTATTAGAGGGGACCTAACATGTGCCAGTTGGGCAAGTCCATTGACAGTTCCATGGCCCTGTTAGTGCAGAAATCTAAGTGAAGCTTCCAGGAAAAAAATAATGCAAATGCCTGAGTCAGCAATAAAAAAGTCAGCTTTGCCCTTTTGTGTGCAGATCATGCCCATTACCTCATTCGTGCTGCAAATGACCCGAGGTACAAAATTGAAGCAGGGAGTCAGTAATTTTTATGGTTAGATTTTTAGAACTGTCTCCATAGGTCACAGTTTTTGTTTTGTTTCTTAATTGTATTTTATTTGTTTCTACGTATTATTTGTCTGCATGTATATTTGTGTACTCTCTGCATGCCTGGTACCTGTGGGATTCACAAGAAGAGTGTTTTTTATCCCTTTCTAACGAGTTATATATGGCTGGAAGATGCCACGTAAGTATTAGAAATCTAACCTTGAATAATTTAGATTGGAACAGGAGCGAGTTGTCTTAACCACTGAGTTGGTAGAAAAATTATAAGAGCCAGCGGCTTGGGATAACCGAAGGAAACAGTGTTTTCTAAATTCAAGAGGTCAGTTGCTTCACTTGAACTCACAGCAATTATGACAGCATGCACCATACATAAGCTAGCTGAAACGAGAAGAAAAGTCACAGCATGAATAGGTCCAATGTGCATGAATTTCCATCCCTAACTGAGGAGCTATTGGTAGGTGATAGCTGTTGGAAGAAGGAGAATTAGCTTTATGAGTATGGCCCGTGGTAGATCTGACATGCTCCAGTGAATGGCTGCACACTTGATACCATATAGGCAGCATTAATGGCACTCAATGGATAAAAAATTTACCCCAAGTTGGGTGGATTTGGGAGTGGGTGTGGACCCTTGAGAAGTGATGGGGAAGGAGAAAAAAATATCCAAAATACAATGTATGACATTCTTGAATAATTAATAGTATTTATTAGAAAAGAAAACATGGGACTGAAGGACATAGATACACAATTATAGAAATTACAAGTATAGAAATACACAATTATAGAAAGAACAGTCATACATGAGAGCATACCATTCAATTGTTAACAGGGCCTCTTAAAAGAGCCTTGCAATTTTTGTCATTTATGCTGAGTCAGGAAACCTCCCTAAAGGAACCTTGTGAGCCTCTGCTTATCTCTAACAAACAGAGACTACTTGAGAAAATGCTGCTACCAAGAAGCTGTGCATGACTTTGTTCTTTTGTTTCTAAAATCCCCTTTTAAGCATTTGTCTGGTTCTACTTGAAAATTCCTGCCCCATGTTGCTGGTGCTGTTTTGTAACGAGAGGTTCTTTTTCTCTTGTTCCGGCTGGTCCCATAGCCCTTGAGCCACAAATAGACACACAGATGCTATATTAATTATATTAATTGGCCAGTGACTAGGGCATCTTATTGGCTAGTTCTGTCTTAATTAATAACCCATATCTATTAATCTAAGTATTTCCACATGGTCTTATCTTACCGGAGAAGGGTCTGGACCTGTCACTACTTCAGCAGCTCACATGGCAACTCTTTCTGCCTACCTTTCCCAGAATTCTCCTCTTCTCCTAGCCCTACCTATCTTCATGCCTTATTGGACGACAGTGTTTTATTTATCAACCAATAAGAGAAACATATATACAGAAGGACATCCCCTTATCAGAGTCATGCAACAGATTGGCTAAAAGTGCAAAACTGATGATATAAACATATTTGGAGGAACCAGGAAATGAGTATTTCTGTGATCAGAGTGTAAATTGTCAAAATAACTTTGGAAACCTGTGTGGAGTTTCGTATATGTAGTCAAATATGTGCTTAGCAATGCTTCCTAGCCATCTAGTCTTGGATGTTTAACTAGAAGGAAGAAAAACAAATAAGCACAAAGAGATACAAACAAGGATACTTATACTGAATTTAAGCATTTAAATACTAATAGTAAAGAATGGATGAAAAAATTGAAAATAGGGATGTTTCCAGACTGGAAATAAGCAGTGAAGCCCAGGCATTAGGCGTCCTAGTCTGGGGGCTGCCATCATTAATTCACATACTCTGCTGAGTCTCAGTCTTACTGCTGGTAATTTTGTTTGTTTTAGAGAGCCAATTGTCTCTTGCCCTGCTTTCTTTCCAACACTGTTATTCAATTCCTTAAATAAATAAAATCTCAACAATCATTATGCATTTGAACCAATTTGCATGCCTTCTTATACATTCTTATATACTAAGACACAAACATGTCATTCCTTTCCACACATACAACAACAAACTCATATACATCCACCTGTTCACTCTCACGCATTCATATTCATTCATGAATATGCTCAAAACACATAAATTCACTGATATGCATTTACACACTGTTACATATTGGTATAGTAACATGCATTCCTTAACATACACATTAATATTCCCAAACACACTCATTCAGCAAAACACATTTTCACCAACACTTGAAAATATAGACTAAAACTCAAACAGACATATTCATTAATATAGATATATTCACACCCATCTTTCCCATTTGCTTATGTGTTAACAGATTCACTATTAGGTACTGACACACAAGACAAACTCAAACTCAGTACTGTCACACAGTAATATACAATCACGTGTTAGTCCGTTCAAATACACAGAAAGCTGATGAGCTAGAAACTCAGTCATACACAATCACTGACATACTCACACATATTCATGCAAGATGGCATACACATAGAGGACAATTTCATATTCCAGGTCAGAAATACTAAGCTCCCAGTGCATTCCCAGGCATTCAGGGGCCTCAGATTCTGCCTGCTGTCCAATGCCCTCCTTTAAAATCCTAACCTACTTATTCCTGCGGCCTCCCTGAGTGTTCTGGGAAACCAGGAAAGCACTCTCCCTCTACCCATACAGCACCTAGTCATCTGACTCCAACTCACCCAGGGAAACACATAGGCCTTGCATGGGCTCTGCTCTGAACATATTTTAATGTTCCCTCTGTCTCACCGCATTTCCTGATCAGAAGAGGCCAGAAACAGCTGGAACATCTATTAGGTTTATTGAACAGAAACATTTACTAAATACATTGAGAAGAAGGAAATGGCAACACAAACTCTTCACAGCCCCTAAAAACAGGTTCTGGACCCCCCTTTTGGAGCTCCTAGGAATGGCCTTTTCTGTCCACTACACTGGGATCCCTCTTCTATTCTCTCCCTTCTCAAGGGCCCAAGTGCTACCACTTGTAATTCCCTCAATTTTTTGGGAAACCTCACAAAGGGTTGCCAACTGCAAGGTAGTCCTGCCATATTCTGGAACAAGATAGTCACAAGACACAGCAAAGCACAGCAAGGAATATCCTACCATCTCTGGGAAACATAGTCACAAGTAACAACATGAGTGGAACATTACAGCACAGTCCCTGGGACCATCCCTAGTTCAGGTCTTCCTATCTTCTTCAGATTGAAGTCAGTCATGAAGTGAGAATCAGCCAGTCTCTTGTCAACATCCTTGTTTCTGGCTGGCTTCCAGGAACTGGGCCTGGGGATTCTGGGAAGCATCTGATCAGGTAACACACACATCTGCAGGAGGACAAGCAGCAGGCAGCTGGCCAAGATGTGCACCAGGAAAGCAGGCGAGGAGTTCACAACACCGGGGGAGAAGAGGTAGCGTAACCTTGGGGGCACGTGCCAGGGTGTAGGGGTGACTGGCCAGGTAGTCAGGGCCTCCAGCTGCTCAAGTTAACACACACCTCACTCACAGCTTTGTACAGGAGCAACGGGTGGGGATAAGCACACAAAGGGGGAAGGGACGCGTTGGATAGCTGGGTCTCTATGAGGTTAACAGATACTCGGGTGGGGGGCAGCCCAGAGCAGGGAGTAGCCTGCCTCAGGATAGCAGCAGGGAGGGGGCATCTGTGTTGGGAGAGCCAGGCAGAACTCTTGAGATGGCCTCTCTGTAGAACTCTTGACATGGCCTCTTCTGTAACTTCCTTCCACCTGTTTGGTATGGCTGGCAGATGGAGGATGGCACCTCGGCTGCACTGCCAGGCCTCCCTCTCAGTCCGGCAGGGTTTGGGGCCAGCCTCGGCAGGTGCCTGCCTGCCGAGTTGTACCAGGCTCTCGTTGCTTGCTCTCTGGAATTCTCCAGCAGCCCTGGACAAAAGACAGCAGAACAAACTACCCCCTACCAAATCCTGCACTGCTCTCCCACCTCTTGTTCACACAAAACCTGTCCTGCACGCTCACAGGCTGTCAGGCCAGCTGAGGGCCCAAACCCTGCAGTGTTGGGCTTGGCGCTCTTCTTGGGCGCCGGTGTCTTTTCCCCTCACAGCCCTCTCAGGGTGCCACGAAGGAAACTGCCTCCGGTTGGCACTGGCTTCCCAGGGCCGTTGGGTCCAGAGACCCTGGGCTTTCACTCACGAAAGGACTCAAGGGTGCTACCTTCGTGGGGCTCCCCTAGAGCAGTGTAGATGATCCTGAAGACGGGCTGGATCCTGCGGCCTCCTCTCCGGAGCACTGTCTTCCTGCCTTGCTGCACTACCCCCCAGGCATTGGATCGCGCTGGCCAACGTAGCCCTGTGACAGTCTCCTCGGTGCCCTGTGCTGTTTCAGTGCCAGTGGACATCCTTAACTGAGAGCTCCCCTCACCGTTTTCATCCTCTGAATCACTTGTATCCCAACTGGACTCTGGTTCACCCTGTAATCTGGCTATACTAGCTCCCCATTCCTTTCTCTGGTACTCTCCATTAGCCTTGGATATAGTAGTCACTGACCTAGGTGGAGCTTGTTTTTGCTTGTTGGAATTATTTCTAGTTAGTGGCAAGTGGGGTTCCTCACCCTGGCCCTGGCTGTCCTGCCCTTCCACACCACTCATGTCCCCTGCTATTTGTCTAGGCTGCCCCATCATTTTGTCAAGGTATCTCTGTTGCCTGCTAGAGGAAGGAATTCCTAGAGCTCTTGAGCCTATATCCTCCTGGGGTTGGGGTGGCTCATAGCCCCAGCCCCTCTCTCATTTCCCGACTCCTGTGATATAACATGGGGTTTCTGCTCATCAGGTTCATTTTCAGTCGTGAAAGAAAAAACAAACCAAAAAATGCAAGACATGGAAGAAAAAACAAATCAAAAAATGAAAGAAATGGAAGAAGAAACATACCAAAAAAGGCAGGAAACGGAAGAAGAAACGAAGCAAAAATGCAAGAAATGGAAGAAAAAACAAAGCAAAAAATGAAAGAAATGAAAAAAGAAACAAACCATAAAAGGCAGGAAATGGAAGAAGAAACAAAGCAAAAAATGCAAGAAATGGAAGAAAAAGCAAACCAAAAAATGCAAGAAATGGAAGAAGAAACAAATCAAAAAATGAAAGAAATGGAAGAAGAAACATACCAAAAAAGGCAGGAAATGGAAGAAGAAACGAAGCAAAAATGCAAGAAATGGAAGAAAAAACAAAGCAAAAAATGAAAGAAATGAAAAAAGAAACAAACCATAAAAGGCAGGAAATGGAAGAAGAAACAAAGCAAAAAATGCAAGAAATGGAAGAAAAAGCAAACCAAAAAATGCAAGAAATGGAAGAAAGAACAAAACAAAAAATTCATAAAAGGCAACAAATGGACGAAAAGATAAACTGAAAATTGCAAGAAGCAATGCAAACACTGCAAGGGTTGAAAACTGAAATAGAGACAATAAAAAAACACAATATGAAGAAAGGCAGGAAATAGAAAAGCTGGGAAAACAGGCAGGTAATACCGATGCAAGCATTACCAACAGAATACAAGAGATTGAAGAATCTCAGGTGTTGAAGATACACTAGGAGAAATGGATTCATTAACCAAAGAAAACCTTAAGTCCAACAAATCCTTAACACAAAACATCCAGGAAATATGGGACACCATGAAAAGAACAAACCTAAGAATAATAGGTATAGAAGAAGAAGAAGAAAACCAACTCAAAGGGGCAGAAAACATATTCAACAAAATCATAGAAGAAAACTTTCCCAACCTTAAGAAAGACATGCCAATGAAGGCACAAGAAGCTTACAGAACACCAAATAGAGTGGATCACAAAAAAGTCCCCTCGCCACATAATAATCAAGACCCCAAATATACAGAATAAAGAAAGAATATTAAGAGCAGCTAAGGAAAAAGGTCAAGTAACATTTAAAGGCAGACCTATCAGAATTACACCTGACTTCTCCATGGAAACTCTGAAAGCCAGAAGGTCCTGGATAGATATTATACCAACACTAAGAGACCATGGATGCCAGCCCAGACTACTATACCCGGCAAAGCTCTCAATCACTTTAGATGGAGAAAACAAGATATTCCATGACAAAACTAGATTCAAGCAATATGTATCCACTAACCCAGCCCTACAGAAAGTTTTGGAAGGAAAACGCCAACCCAACTACAACCAGAAAAACATAGACATTAGAGAATCCCTCTCTACCAACAGCCAAAAGAACAAAGGGGTGAAATTCCACACATAATTCCACCACCAACAACCATTGCAAATCGAAGAAGAATGAGCAATCAATGGTCATTAATATCCCTCAACATTAATGGCCTTAACTCACCCATAAAAAGACACAGGCTAGCAGAATGGATTCGAGGACAGAACCCTTCATTCTGCTGCATACAAGAAACACACCTCACCCTCAAAGACAGACATTACCTCAGAGTTAAAGGTTTGGAAAAGATTTTCCAATCAAATGAACCCAAGAAACAGGTGGGGTTAGCAATCCTAATATCTAACAAATTAGACTTTAAAATAAAATCAATCAAAAGAGATGAAGGAGGTCATTATATACAAATCACAGGCGAAATCCACCAAGATGAAGTATCCATTCTCAACATCTATGCCCCAAATACAAAGGCATCCACATTCGTAAAAGAAACATTACTGAAACTTAAATCACATATAAAGCCCCACACACTTATAGTGGGAGATTTCAACACGCTACTCTCACCACTAGACAGGAATACCAGACAGAAACTCAACAAAGAAGCAAAGGGTCTAATAGAAGTAATGACCCAACTGGGATTAACAGACATCTATAGAACATTTTATCCACATAAAAGAGAATATACCTTCTTCTCAGCACCACATGGAACCGTCTCAAAAATCGACCACATACTTGGCAACATATCCAACCTCAGCAGCATCAAAAAATTGGAATAACTCAATGCATCTTATCAGACCACCATGCTTTAAAATTAGAATTCAACAACAACACACACAAATTGCAGAAAATCTACAAACTCATGGATATTGAATAATGCACAACTGCACCATTCCTGGGTCAAAGAAGAAATTAAAGACTTCCTCGAATTCAATGAGAATGAAGACACAACATACCCAAACCTATGGGACACTTTGAAAGCAGTGCTACGGGGGAAGTTCATAGCACTAAGTGCCCACATGAAGAAACCGGAGAATAGTTATACTAGAGAATTAACAGCACAGCTTAAAGCTCTAGAACATGAAGAAGCAAACTCCCCCAGGAGGGGTAGATGCCAGGAAATAATCAAATTGAGGGCTGAAATCAATGAAGTGGAAACTAGGAAAACAATACAAAGAATCAATGCAACGAAGATTTGGTTCTTTGAGAAAATCAACAAGACAGACAAACCTTTGTCCAAACTTACCAAACAGCAGAGAGTGAACATGCAAATTGACAAAATCAGAAATGGAAAGGGGGGCCCAACCCCAGCGAGTCCAGCATCAAATATCTGGGGATAATGTTAACCAAGGAAATTAAAGACCTGTATATCAAGAAATTTGTGTCTTTAAAGAAAGAAATCAAAGAAGATACCAGAAAATGGAAAGATCTCCCATGCTCTTGGATTGGTAGGATCAACATAATAAAAATGGCAATCTTGCCAAAAGCAGTCTATAGATTCAATGCAATCCCTATCAAAATTCCATCACAATTCTTCACAGACCTGGAAAGAACATTAATCAACTTTATATGGAAAAACAAAAGGCCCAGGATAGCCAAAACATCCCTATACAATAAAGGAACTTCAGGAGGCATCACCATCCCTGACTTCAAGCTCTATTATAGAGCTATAGTCCTGAAAACAGCTTGGTATTGGCACAAAAATAGGCAGGTAGACCAATGGAACCGAATTGAAAGCCCTAATTTTAACCCACACACCTATGAACACTTGATTTTTGACAAAGAAGCTACAACTGTACAATGGAAAAAAGAAAGCATCTTCAACAAATGGTGCTGGCATAACTGGGTACTGGTATGCAGAAGACTGCAGATAGATCCATGTTTATCGCCTTGTACAAAACTTAAGTCCAAATGGATCAAAGATCTCAACATAAATCCAGCCACACTGAAACTTTTAGAAGAGAAGTTGGGAGATACTCTTCAACGAGTTGGTACAGGAGACCACTTCCTAAACATAACACTAGTGGCACAGGCACTGAGATCGACAATTAACAAATGGGACCTTCTGAAACTAAAAAGCTTCTGTAAGGCAAAGGACACAGTCAAAAAGACAAAAAGGCAGGCCACAGAATGGGAAAAGATATTCACTAACCCTACATCTGACAGAGGGCTAATCTCCAAAATTTACAAAAAACTCAAGAAACAAGTCTCCAAAACACCAAAGGATCCACTTGAAAGGTGGGGTACAGAGCTAAATAGAGATCTCAGTAGAGGAGGCTAAAATGGCCAAGAGACAATTAAGAAAGTGCTCAACATCCTTAGCCATCAGGGAAATGCAAATCAAAACAACTCTGAGATACCATCTTACTCCTGTCAGAATGGCTAGAATCAAAAACACCGAAGACAATTTATGCTGGAGAGGATATGGAGAGAGAGGGACACTCCTCCACTGCTGGTGGGAGTGCCGACTCATACAGCCTCTTTGGAAGTCAGTATGGAGATTCCTCAGGAAAATGGGAATTAATCTACCACTATACCCAGCAATTCCACTCTTAGGCATTTATCCAAATGAGGTAGGTTCATACAACAAGTGCATCGACTCCACTATGTTCATAGCAGCATTGTTTGTAATAGCCAGAACCTGGAAGCAACCTAGATGCCCCTCAACTGAAGAGTGGATAGAGAAAATGTGGTACATTTACACAATGGAGTATTACTCAGCAGAAAAAAACAATGGAATCTTGAAATTCGCAGGGAAATGGATAGCACTGGAAGCTATAGCACTGGATAGCATCCTGAGTGAGGTAACCCAGTCGCAAAAAGACAAACATAGTATGTACTCACTCATATATGGATGTTAGACATGGATCAGGATAGTGCCAGTCTGCACTTCCACAGATAGAGAGTCTGGGAAACAGGAAAGAACCTAAAAGATATGCATATATGCATAGTAGCCAAGAGAAGAGGATGGAGACAAGATCCTCTGAATGGATGGGGAACTCGGCGAGGGGTGGGGGGGCAGTGGGAGCTGGGAAGAAGAGAGGGGGTGAAGAGGAAGGGAGTTGGTCATGGGGCAACAGGAAGTTGAGGGGGTGGGGGTAGAATAGGGGGAAGAGGGAATCGTAGGTTCGAAGACAGATCAGGCACCAGAGTGACCTCGAGTGATCTAAAGGGATAACACCAATTGGCAAGCTAAGCAATAGTGGAGGGACCACCTCAAATGCCCATCCCTGATAATGAACTTGATGTCTATAACCATCCGGGAGCCTTCATCCTGTGACTGATGGAAGCAGAGGCAAACACACAATTAATCAATGAACTGAATCCAAGGAACCCAGTGATAGAGAGAGAGGAGTGATGAGCAAATGCAAAGAATGGGCTGGCAAAACCAGCAGAGACAGCTGATCTGAACAGGGGAGTGCTCTTGGACCCCAGACTGACAGTGGGGAGGCCAGCATGGGACTGATCCAGACCCCCCCGAATGTGAGTGTCAGTGAGAAGGCCTGGGCAACCTATGGGGCCCTGAGCTGTGGATCAGTGTCTATCCCTGGTATACAAACTGTCTTCGTGTGCCTATAGCACAAAGAGAGATGCTCTCTCAGCCTGGACTCTTAGGGGAGTGCATGGACCCTACCAAGAGTAAAATGACAGACTCTAGATATCCCCTATGTGGAAGGATTTGGCAATAGGGTGGGAGGGAGGGGGGAAGGGGAGTGCGGGAGGAGGGGAGGGAGAAGGAACTGGGATTGACATGTAAAACAAGCTATTTAAAATTAAAATAAAGAATGATAAAAAAAAAGAAATGGAAAGGGGGACATAACAACGGACTCTGAGGAAATTCAGAGAATCATCAGGTCATACTTTGAAAACCTGTACTCCACAAAATTCGAAAATTTAAAGGAAATGGTTGACTTCCTGGATAGCTATCACTTGCCAAAATTAAATCAAGAACAGATAAGCAATTTAAATAGACCTATAACCCCTATGGAATTAGAAGCCGTCATCGAAAGTCTCCTAACTAAAAAAAGCCCAGGTTCAGATGGCCTCAGTGCAGAATTCAACCAGAAATTCAAGGAACATCTTATACCAATTCTTCTCAAAGCATTCCACGCAATAGAAGCAGAAGGGTCTTTGCCAAACTCTTTTTATGAGGATTCAATAACCTTGATACCCAAGCCACACAAAGACCCAACTAAGAAAGAGAACTTCAGACCAATATCCCTCATGATCATTGATGCAAAAATACTCAATAAAATATTGGCAAATCGGATCCAAGAACACATCAAAACAATCATTCACCACGATCAAGTATGTTTCATCCCAGGGATGCAGGGATGGTTCAACATACAAAAATCCATCAAAGTAATCCACTATATAAACAAGCTGAAAAACAAAAATCACATGATCATCTCACTAGATGCTGAAAAAGCCTTTGACAAAATTCAACACCCCTTCATGATAAAGGTCTTGGAGAGGTCTGGGATAACAGGAACATAGGTAAACATAATAAAAGCTATATACAGTAAACCAACAGCCAACATCAAACTAAATGGACAGAAACTCAATGCAATTCCTCTAAAATCAGGAACAAAACAAGGCTGTCTACTCTCTCCATACCTTTTCAACATTGTACCTGAAGTTTTAGCCATTGCCATACCACAAAAAAAGAGGATCAAGGGGATACAAATTGGGAAGGAAGAGGCCAAACTTTCACTGTTTGCAGATGATATGATAGTTTACATAAATGACCCAAAGACCTCTACCAGGGAACTCTTACAGCTTATTAACACCTTCAGCAAAGTGGCAGGCTACAAGATCAACTCAAGAAAATCAGTAGCCCTACTATATACAGATGATAAATGGGCTGAGAAAGAAATCAGAGAAACATCACCCTTTATAATTGCCACAAACAACATTAAATAACTTGTGGGTAATGCTAACCAAACAAGTGAAAGACCTGTATCGCAAGAACTTTGAATCTTTAAAGAAAGAAATTAAAGAAGCCCTCAGAAAATGGAAAATCTCCCATGCTCTTGGATAGGTAGGATGAATGTAGTAAAAATGGCAATCCTGCCAAAAGCAATCTACAGATTCAATGCATTCCCCATTGAAATCCCAGAACAATTATTCACAGACCTTGAAAGAACAATTATCAATTTTGTATGGAAAAAACAAAAGACCCAGGATAGCCAAAACAACCCTGTTCAACAAGGCAACGTCTGGAGGCATCACCATCCCTGACATCAAGCTCTATTACAGAGCTATAGTCCTGAAAACTGCTTGGTATTGGCACAAAAACAGACAGGTAGACCAATGGAATCGAATTGAAATCCCTGATATTAACCCACACACGTATGAACATCTGAACTTTGACAAAGAAGCTAAAAATATGCAATGGAATAAAGAAAGCATCTTCAACAAATGGTGCTGGCATAACTGGAGGCTGGCATGTGGAAGACTGCGGATTGATCCATGTTTATTGCCATGTACAAAACTTAAATCCAAATGGATCAAAGACCTCAACATAAATCTAGCCACATTAAACCTCTTAAAAGAGAAAGTGGGTGGTACCCTTGAATGAATTGGTACAGGAGACCCCTTCCTGAACATAACACCAGTAGCACAGACAGTGAGATCAACAATTAATAAATGGGACCTCCTGAAACTGAGAAGCTTCTGTAAGGCAAAGGACACAGTCAGCAAGACAAAAAGGCAGCCCACAGAAGGGGAAAAATATTCACTAACCCCACATCTAACAGAGGGTTGATCTCCAAAATTTACAAAGAACTCAAGAAGCAATCTCCAAAACATCAAAGAATCCAATTAAAAACTGGGCTGCAGAACTAAATAGAGAATTTTCAATAGAGGAGTCTAAAATGGCTGAGAGTCTCTTGAGAAAGTGCTCAATATCCTTAGCCATCTGGGAAATGCAAATCAAAACAACTCTGAGATACCATCTCACTCCTGTCAGAATGGCTAAAATCAAAAACACCAATGACAATTTATGCTGGAGAGGATGTGGTAAAAGGTGAACATTCTTCCATTGCTGGTGGGAGTGCCAACTGGTTCAGCCACTTTGGAAATCAGTATGGAGATTCCTCAGAAAAATGGGAATAAACTTACCACAAGACCCAGCAACTCCACTCTTAGGCATATATCCAAAAGATGCCCATTCATGCAACAAGGATGTCTGTTCCACTATGTTCATAGCAGCATTATATTTAATAGCCAGAACTTGGAAGCAACCTAGAAGTCCCTCAACCGAAGAGTGGATAGAGAAAATGTGGTACATTTACACAATAGAGTACTATTCAGCAGAAAACAACAATGGAATCCTGAGATTTGCAGGCAAATGCATGACACTAGACGAAACCATTCTGAGTGAGGTAACACAGTCACAAAAAGAGAAACATGGCATGTACTCTCTCATATATTGATTTTAGACATAGATCTGGGGAGTGCCATCCTACAAACCCATGGCCAGAGAGTCTGGGAAACAGAAACTTCATTCAGTGGCTGATGGAAGAAGAGGCAGACTCCCTTGGTTAAGTACTGAGCTGAACTCAAGAAAGCCAGTAACAGAGAGGGAGGACTGATGACCAAAGGAGTTAAGACTGGGCTGGTTTAACCCCAGAAACAGCTGACCTGACAAGGGTTAACTCTTGAATACCAGCCTGATGCCTGGGAATCCAACATGGGATTGATCAAGACCCCCTGAATATGGGTGTCAGTGAGGAGGCCTAGGTAATCTATTGAGCCTTGGGCAGTAGTTCAGTATTCATCCCGAGAATACACATGGACTTTGGACTCCCATGCAACAATGTGAGGTGCACTCTCACCCTGAACTCTTGGGGAAGGGTCTAGGCCCTGCCCTGGATGAAATGACATCCTATGGACACCCCCATGGAGGGCCTTACCCTCCCTGAGGAAATGAGAGGATAATGGGGGAGTTGGGGGGAGGGCACGGGAGGAGGGCAGGGAAAGGGAGAGGGACCTGGAACTGACTTGTGAACCAACCATGTTTCTAATCTAAATTTAAACTTAAAAAAATTTAATAAAAAATAACCAGTTGACCTGACCAAGGGATAGTTCTTGAATCCCAGACTGTTGTCTGGGAATCCAGCATGGGACTGACCCAGACCCCCTGTATGTGGGTGTCAGTGAGGAGGCCTAGGGTATCTATCGGGCCTTGAATAGTATATCAGTATTTATCCCTGGCATACATATGGACTTTGGGTACCCATCCCACAATGAGAGATGCTCTCTCACCTTGGACTCTTGGGGGAGGGTCTAGGCCCTGCCCTGGATGAAATGACATCCTATGGACACCCCCATGGAGGGCCTCACCCTCCCTGGGGAAATGAGGCGGTATTGGGTGGAATTGGTGGGAGGGCGTGGGAGGAGGGAAAGGGAGGACTGGGATTGACTTGTGAAGCAACCTTTATATAATTTAAATTGTGGGGACACCAGATCTTGAGCAGAGACACACTTCCCCTTCGGCCTGGGAGTAGGAAGCTGTAAGACAATGTTTACTAAAAACATGTTTACTAAAAACAATACAATGCCCGGGGCAATAAGTTCCTGGGAAAGGCCTGCCCACGAAAACCGCCCTGACCTCGACCTTGTCCAAAGACTAACTGCCTCTTCTGACACGCCCAGATCAGTTTTTGGTGTCAGAACAGAACCAGCCAGGGTAGAGGAGAGAGCAGTAGCTTCTCTGGAGGGAGCCTTTCTTAGGAAGTTTTCTTGAACGTTTTTGGGGCCTGCTTAAAGTTTCCTTTCATCGTTGAACGAGTCTCTGTGTTGTCAATTCCCGACACCCTCCGCGCACGTTCTCGGACACAGGCTGCGCAGCTGACGTAACAAATGGCGGTCCCACCGAGATCGTGAAAGCGAGGTAAGTAGACAGGGTTAAGAAACTATGGGGAATAGTTCCGGGAAGCTAGAATCATTACAGTATCAATTTAAAAAGTTACTCAAAGGACATGGGACTGCAGTCAAGTCTAAAACCCTAGAAAGCTTTCTAAAATCCATCGAACGAGCCAGTCCATGGTTCATTACTGGGGAAAGCTTAAATATCCCAGATTGGGAGGAGGTTCGCCGTGATCTTCATAGACTTTTACGAAAAGAGTGATCTGAGTCCTTGCCCCCTACGACATTCTCCTTATGGAGATTAGTGAGGGGAGCACTTTTGACAGATAAGGTTCGTCACCGCCAGGTAGTTCAGGACACAAAAGAGGCTTTTTTAGAGTTACAAGAGACTGAGACTCAAGCCTCCTTGAGTTCAGGGGCAGAGAGTGATGATGAATCATCTGAAGAGACCCTGACTGAAACTAGAGGCTCCATTGTTAGTGAGGATGAGGGGGGGGTCTCTTAGTAACAACAACAAAAAAAAAAGGGTAGAGATCTCTGAGCTCGACCCAAACAGAAGGACTCCGGTCAGAATCAGTTATATCCTTCTCTGTCAGACCTAGAAAATGGAAGTAGCTCAGACTCAGACTTGTCAGAGTCAGGGAAGGAATGGTTACTTGCTGAGATTGCGGCCCTTAAAAAAGAACTAAAAGGACTCAAATTAAGAAAAGACAGGACAGGGAGAGAAACCCTTCTCCATACTCTGAAAAAAGGGACTCCTCCTATGATATAACCCAGTCCTTCTCGGACCTGGAGGGAAGACAAAGAGGAGGGGTCCAATGCTGCCCGGTGGTGGCCCCAGTAATGGAAGTTCCAGACCTGAACAATTCTGGACAGGTCATTCGGTGCCATGACCCTTTAAGTTTCAAAGATATGAAACAACTGAAAGAGGCAACTCTAAATTATGGAGCACAGGCTCCCTTTACACTTTCCTTAATGGAATCTTTTGTGTCTCTTAACTTGACACCTAGTGATTGGCAGCAGCTTTGCCAAGCGACTCTATCTGGGGGAGATTATTTGATTTGGAGGGGGGAGTTTCAGGAAAGATGCAGCCAGACAGCCCAAAGAAATGCACAGGCTGGACAGCCCCAGAGAAATGTGGAGATGCTTACTGGGAGTGGTCAATACGCCACCATTCAGCAACAAATGCAATATGACATCGCAGTCTATGCCCAAGTGGCAGCAGTGGCCCAAGGGGCTTGGAAAGCATTGCCTTCCAAGGAAGGAGGGGATCATCTGTCCAAAGTCCTTCAAGAACCCTCCGAACCTTTTCAAGACTTCGTAGACCGCCTTAGTCAGGTAGCAGAAAGAATATTTGGGGGCATTGGGCCTGCAATGCCAGTCATCAAGCAGATGGCATTTGAAAATGCAAATAAATATTGTAAGGAAGCCCTTCGCCCCTATCACAATAAAAGTCTAAATGACTATATCCGGATCTGTAGGAACATTGATGGGAACTTCATCCAGGGCCAAGTGTTAGCTGCTGCTATTTGGCCCCAAGTGGGGAAAGAAAGACCTACTCTGGGAGGGAGAAAAATATGTTTCAGCTGCGGTAGGGAGGGACACTTCCGTAGAGAGTGCCCTCAAAATAGTACTACAGGTCTCAAGAGACCTGGTTTATGCTCCCGTTACCGAAGGGGATATCACTGGGCCAATGACTGCTACTCTAAAACTGACCGGGAGGGAAATTTCCATCCTGCTAATAATAACCAGGGAAACGGGAGGAGGGCCCCGCCCCAGGGCCCCAAAACCAATGTGTACGGGGCAATGACCCCTGCTCCAGGCAGTGGCAGGATTCATTTTCTCCCCCAGAGCAACCCCTTCATATCTCAGACCTCCTGAGAGCCACCTCAGGGAGTGCAGGATTGGACCTCGGTCCCTCTGCCCAGGCAATCCTAACACCAGAAATGGGGATCCAGGCCCTCCCTACTGGGGTGCATGGGCCATTGCCCCCAGGCATGGTTGGACTATTCTTGGGACGGTCCAGTACTATTCTTCGAGGCATCCAGGTACACCCCAGTGTTATAGACCAGGATAGTGAGGGGGAGATTAAAATAATGACATCAGTGGGCAGTGGGGTTGTTGCCATCCCATCAGGAGAATGGATTGCTCAGTTACTCCTCCTCCCTACAGCTCCTTGTGAGGCTCAAAAAATTAAAGAGAAAAGGGGCAACCAAGGTTTTGGAAGTACCGGCCCAGCAGCATTTTGGGTAGCCACTATGGAGAACTGCCCCCAGCTTACATTAAAGATAGAAGGCAAGTCCTTTAGGGGTGTCTTAGATTCTGGGGAAGATTTTTCTGTCCTGTCAGATAAATTCTGGCCCCCTGCCTGGCCGAAAGAGGAAGGGACAGTGACCCTCCAGGGAATAGGACAGGCTGTGCCCCAAAAAAGCCTCAGAATCCTAAAGTGGCAAGACTCTGAGGGCCACACAGGGCTTTTCCAGCCATATGTTTTGCCTGGCCTCCCTATTAACCTCTGGGGACGGGACCTCATGCAAGAAATGGGAGTGGTCCTCACCATCCAGGCACCCAAGTCCAAAAGCAGGGGCCCCCAGATGACGCAAGGGAAGGGCTGGAGCCCGGGGAGGGAACTAGGTAAACTAGAACAGGGAGAGGTTTGCCCAGTGGCATCCCTCCCTTTGGAGACCAGGGCTCCGGGGGATAGGAAGGGTTTTGGCCATTTTTGATGAGGGTCACTGTTGCGCCGCCAGCCCCCATACCCATCACATGGCTATCAGATGATCCGGTATGGGTGGAACAGTGGCCCTTACCAGCAGAGAAACTAAGGGCGGCTCACCAGCTAGTTCAAGAACAATTGGAGGCAGGTCATTTGGTTCCTTCCACGTCCCCTTGGAATACCCCTATATTTGTAATAAAAAATTCTTCAGGGAAATGGAGGTTACTACAAGACTTGAGGGCCGTGAATGCGACCATGCAGCCTATGGGGGCTCTGCAGCCTGGCTTGCCCGTGCCTGTGGCCATTCCTAAAGACTGGCATTTGATTGTCATTGATTTGAAGGATTGCTTCTTTTCTATTCCCTTGCATTCTCAAGATAGTCCTCGGTTTGCATTTAGCCTTCCTGCGATTAACTTTAGGGAGCCTGCCCTTCGCTTCCAATGGGTGGTGCTCCCCCAAGGGATGGCTAATAGTCCAACTATATGCCAGATTTATGTAGCTGCCTGTTTAGATCCCCTCAGACGTAAGTTTCCTGATCTTTACATTATCCACTACATGGATGATATTCTTTTGGCCGTGGCCGAAGAAAGACAATGTTACATAGCCTTTGCAGAGCTACAGGAGCTTCTGGAGGCCCGCGGATTTATTTTGGCTCCTGAAAAGATCCAAAAGAGACCCCTTTATACTTATTTGGGTCATCAAATTCAACAAACTGGCCTCCGGCCACAAAGATTCCAGATCGATTGTTCAAATTTAAAAACGCTTCATGATTGGCAGATATTTTTGGGAGAGGTGCAATGGTTTCGCCCTTCTCTTTCTATTAAAACAGGGGCTCTTAAAGCCCTTTATGATAATTTAAATGTAAATTTAAAAATAAAAATATGTTTAAAAAAAAGAAACCCAAGAGCTGTACTGAGCCAGCCCCGCCCCTCACTGGCCCTGGGATAACTGGCCCTGCCCCTCACTGGACTCTGCAGCTGGAGAATTGGCCCCACCCACCATGGGAGAGCCTCCCCACCCCACCCCCCGCCCCCGCCCTCGGGAGAGAAGGCCCCACCCCTCATCACAGGCTTGGGAGAGCTGGCCAGGATTGCTGTTTCTGCCCCTGACCCTCGCCTGAGCGGGGCGGGGGGAGCGGTCCCAGGGACAGAGACGACCAGCTCAGCTACCACCCAGACCCTCATCTTGGGCCTTGGGTTGGCTCACCCTAACATCTACCCCATCTGTGACCTGCTGGAGTGAGTGAAGGGACTGGTCCTGCGGAACGATAACCACAGGATCTCCATCACTCAGACAACAGCAGGATATCCAAGAGGAGTTTCGGTGAGGGTCCAGCGATGCTGGTGGTACCAGAGGCCTTAAACCAAACCAATGACTCGTTGCAATGAACATCTTACGGGTGGGGCTGATTGGACAAAAGGGTATACTGCATGACACACTGCAGCTCCCGATGCCACCAGGACGAATGAAGAAGTGTTGGAAAGATGGAGGAGGAGTGACGTTTTGTTTGTTTGTTTTATTTTTTCATTAATTTTGGGCGTTCTTTTTTTTTGAGGGGGCATGCTGCAGGGGTGAGGGGCCGATATGGAGGGACTGGGAGGTTAGCAGGATTGGGGTGCATGATGTGAAATTCACAAAGGATCAATAAAAATTATGTTAAAAGGTACCCCCAAATGGTTGTATCACACAAGCTGTGAGGTTTTGAGAATGGTGACAAGGGATAAGATGGAAATTCTACTCATTGTAAGGAAATCCTCACTTAAGCTTCGGGGAACCACTGAATTTTCAGCTGATCGTCCTTAGCCTGTCCAACCTCTATCAGAACTGGCATGCGCTTTTGTAATCATCACCTTGTAGCTGAGTTGTGTCCCATATTCTGGATGCTGAATGGTACTACTGTTGCAGGAAAATTTCTTCCTAAACACCTTCACTGGGTTCTTTTCACAGAAATCATCAGCGATTCCTCAGACAGTAGCAGTAGTAACAGCCTTCCTGCCATTTCTCTGTTAAATTCTTATATGGGTAGAATCCTCAGTGTCAGCAGGAAGCAGATCATGACCCTTTCTTGGATCAGCAAAGGGAGTGGAAAGGGGGATTCTAGGTATCAGGCATACAGTAGGATTCCTTTTCCTTTCTGGAAATGTCCTATGGATGGCAGAAGGCCAGAAGGTGGGCAGGGGAGAGGAGGAGAGGGGAGGCAGGGCAGGGGAAGGAGCACAGGGAAGCCAGGGGTTTCTGGGGAAGGGAGCTGAGTCCTCTGTGGCAGCGGCTACTCAGTGACTGAGCTAACACAAAGCTCTGACTTTCAAAGCATATGGGACTTCTCTGGGCATGTGTGAAAATACACCTCTTCAATATATTTCCTGCAAAACGGCAGGCCCCTCTGCTGGACTCCTAAGTAGAAGCCATTGCCGAGACAGATGGTTCCTATAAGCCCAGAAGGACTGTGGAACACGCAGTTAGTAATCCAGGACTTCAGTGGGCCTTCTCATTAAGCCACATTGACTAATGCCATTAGGTGATGCCTGCCTGGTGAAGAATGTGGGGCTTCCTTGTCTCAGAGGGTGATCTCAGTCCAAAGGGACAGTTTAGGTGGAGAAGCTGAGAGGAACCATCTGTAAGATTCTTAACGTCTTAGAGTGTCCAAGACAGACAAGCACTGCTTGCACAGGTGCTCTGAACACTTGGGTTATACCACCCATGAATAATGCAATGCGAAGGCTTTCTGTGGTCCTCAGAATCATTAACACGTGTGGGTGGGGCAACTTAGGGGAAATCCATATTGAGGAGTCCCACTTGTATTGGTTTGAGAAATGGGATTGGGTAAGCACTGAAGTTTATACAAGTGTCCCAGCATCATTTTCTGCATAGAGCATATTTCCTCCACTGCATTAAAAGTGTCACCACCACCACCACCCCTCCCCCGGAAGACCAAATGTTGAGGTTTATTATACTCTCACACGACTCTCTGACAGGCACTGTCGCAAATGTCTGGTTTAGCCTTCCTATGCTCCTGTAGCCCTTGAAAAGGGTCTCCTATGGAAGGGTACAACCCCAGGAGTCGACTAACAGTTATTGTTGGAGCATCTCCACTGGGGCCAGGAACATTTGGTATCTGGAGATTGGCAGCTGCCACTCCTGACCCTACAGTGCTCCCTATGCTGAGCCTACCTAGAGAACCCTGGATACCAGCATTTTCTGGGCCACTCACATGAGTGAACTTCCACGGCCACCCTCAGATGCAGTACTCTGTGAGCTAGCCGGGACATCAGGAGCTTGATGCCCACCTACATCTATGCTCACCTTCTTCTGCCGTCTCGTCTCCCATCTGTGTTCATACAGGGGTCCTTCACAAAGACTCTGGTTTTCCACTCAGCATCCACCTCCAACAGGACCACACCACTCACCCTCTCTTGAATGACTGAGGTGAACAGACCCAGCTCCACACCTTTATATACTGTGCTTATGTGAATCCCACTGTGCTTGTGCAGGCAGGATCTTGCAAAGGTTGGTTCCAGCTGAGCCTTCACTCCCCTAGGCCTTGGGGAGCAAGGCACCTCTCTGAAGGCCAATAGGCCACTTCCCCCTCACACAGCCCTTGCCCTGGGAACTTGTACAAATGGAACCACTCCATAGGTAACTGCCCAATCCAACCGAGCCAGGTGCCTGCGTCTGTGCCCGTTCACCTGCATATGAAACCTCATCTCTCGGGAGGTAGTAGCCTGGGCTCTGGGAGGGGCCTGACGCCCCCACCCCCCCACCCCGCAACATACCAAGGACAGAGAGGAGGACCAGGAGCATCCAAGACAGAGTGAAGAAAGAAAACAATCAGGGAACAGTATCAGATTAGGACGGAATGAAACTGTCTTTATTGACATTCCCACATACATATCTGATGGGGCCTACAAAACAGTCACAAGAATTAATGAGTGAGTTTAGCAAGATTCTTGCATGCAAGCTGTTTGTACACAGCTAGGCACTACTTCACAAGCACAATCAATTACCTCAGTGCCGCTCTACACTAATCGGAAAGGAAGTCCAGGAGCCACACATATCCCACTCTGCTGTTTCTATGTTCTTAGGATCTCACGTGATGCCCATTGTAAATTTTGGCAGGTGGACACTCTAGCGGTGATGAGCATATGCAACTATTATTTTGTGGGAAGGTACATTTAGGAGAACATCTGTATACTACAGATACAGGAGTTTAAAAAATAAATGGATAATTAACTTAATAAGTGTCCCTCTTAAAATGTAGTACAGGAAAAGAAGTATTCATGCATAGATTTCGTTATTATGGGGAAATTACCTTGGAAAGCACTAAAGTACTACGTGTTATTTAAATGCAGTTTTAGAAAATGGAAAAGATGGTATTTAAAAGAAATATACCTTGTAAAAGATATAGTATATTATAGCTGCATTCATGCATATAATATATAAAGAAAAGTATATTGCTAAAATATACTCTTATTTTTCATATTACTTGTGACCCAGGACTTCTAGCATGCTATGCAAGCACCCAAGGATTGAGCTACAACAGGAGTTCCAAATTTTCTTACTTCAAAAATGTGCTGGATCTAGGGAGATGATTAAGTTTGGTCAAGTTCTTGCTGCTTAAGTATGAAGATGTGTATTCAGTTCAAGTACTGACATAAAATCTGGAGGGGGAGGCAATACATTGTCATGCCAGTTCTAGGCATATGAAGACAGGCAGATCCCCATAGCCTACTGCCCAGTCGGTCTAGCCAAATTGGAATTTCTTAATCACTGTGAGGCCATATTGAAAGAAAGAAAAGAAAAGAAAACCACAAGGTATCCAGGCCCCCAAGAATAGGCATCCCTGGTCGGCACCCGGGCTCCATATACAGAACATTCATATGTGTACATACACAGACACATGCATGTGCACACAGGTGACCCTCACAATATCAACATGTACATATACAAACACCTGCACTTCAAAAACATTGTCAATAATTTTTGTTGTACGACTATACGCAAGTAATTTCATTTTCCTTCCATTTCCTAAATTGTCTTAAATTACTTTGGACTACTCAGACATTTAAATTACAGAACTTCTCCACAGAAGCACACAGATGAGAAAACCTGGCAGTTTTTGCCATAGTCAAAAGTAAAGTCAGATGAAAAAATATTTGCTAATTTTTATTTTGTCTGTAACATGTAAACGCTCATTCCTTCAGCCACTGGGAAACAATCCAACCATGAGACTAATACATGACACAGAGTATTGAAACACTGAAATTTTAAGGGCAAAATAGCAATTGTTCAAAACATGAAAACGCCTCTGACTTTTCTTGTATCCAGTAACATGTTAGGATTCACGACTTCTTCCTCGGCCTCGTTTGACAACAGCCACAAACTCCAGGCGCTGGATGTTTCTCATCACCAGGGACAGCTGGTCAAGAAAAGTGTTGATGGAAATGCGGAAGAGCACAGGGTCTTCAGTAGTCCACCTACTAAAATTGAGAGAAGGAGAGACACCGTCAGGGAAATGACGAGGGATCTGTTCAGGTCCTGCTTACATTAAATCCACCCGTGTCTATATTAGGGAGCTCTAGAGTGCACTCTGCCTCCCAATCCTGAGTCCACCCCTACTCCAGACTTTTGGGATACTGACACAGACAGGATACTGTCATTCACAGTGAACTCCTGCTGAACCATCACTTGCTGGCGACGGGCATTGGAGACCAGGGACCTGCGGGCCATGTCTGCCTCCACTGCAGACCTGAAAGGCACTGTTACAGAGCTGTGGGGAGATAAGGTTAAGGCACCATCCACTACTTAGTTTCCCTTTACCTGGATACATTTCCTAGGCCTGTCTGGCAATGAGCCCTCCTGCCACCCGAACCTAGTCACCTCCCACCTCTCCAGAGATTCAGGTCTTCTTGTATACCCTTCAACCCTCTAAGGCAAGGAGTCTCCTTGTCCTGCCAGGATGCCAACCGCTGCACTGGACTGGCCACACTACAGCCATCTGGCCATTTCCTAATTAGCTGTGCACCGTGCCCCCAAAGCCTTCCATGGAAGTTTTAGCCTCCCTATGTTCCAGTAGCCCCTGCCAAGGGTCTGTCTCTTAGAAAAGGATACAACTCCAGGAGTCGATTTCCAGTTGTTGATGCCGTATCTCCGCTGGGTCCAGGGACAAGTGGTGGCTGCTCGCTGTGGGGAACCACAGCTGCCTCTTCAGCGGCTGCACCGGACCCTACAGGACTGCCTGGAGCAGCCGGGCTACCAGGGGCAGCCGGGCTACCAGGGGCAGCCGGGCTACCAGGGGCAGCCGGGCTACCAGGGGCAGCCGGGCTACCAGGGGCAGCCGGGCTACCAGGGGCAGCCGGGCTACCAGGGGCAGCCGGGCTACCAGGGGCAGCCGGGCTACCAGGGGCAGCCGGGCTACCAGGGGCAGCCGGGCTACCAGGGGCAGCCGGGCTACCAGGGGCAGCCGGGCTACCAGGGGCAGCCGGGCTACCAGGGGCAGCCGGGCTACCAGGGGCAGCCGGGCTACTGGAATCTTGTGGGCCACTCTGAGGGAAGTTGCCACGGTCACCTTCGGTTGCCGAACTTGGAGAGCTAGCCTGGGTTTCGGGAGCTTGAGGACTCTGCTGCCCATTCTTGTCACCTCCTTCAGTCACTGCTCTCCCATCTAGGCCCTCATCAGGGTCCTGCATGACTACTCTGACTTTCCTCTCAGCAACCCAACCCCCCTCCCCCCGCCACTAACACAACCTTACTGCTCACACTCGGAGAACAAAAGGAAGTCCTTGTGCCAAGTGCAGCGGGGGTTTATACAGGGAATAGCACGTGAGGACCACTGCGCATGTGCAAACAAGATCTCGCGAGGATTGGTTTCCAGTAAATTAGCTGTCTGTGCAGACTCGCGGAGGGGCGTGGGGTGGGGAGGAGGATGTCTCTGAGAACCCAAAACCTACAGCTCTCTCAACAGTTCATTCCCAGGGAACTTGTACTAATGGGGCCCTCCAATATAGATTTCCTCCAAGCTGCCCTGCCCATGAGTGGCACTGACCCAACAAGCCTGAGGCTTCGGGAAGCTCAGCCCAGCAGCACGAGTGGATGGGTGGTGCTACCTGGGTATTCAGAGATCCTGTGCAAGCTGACTGATCAGTGTCCCGAACACCCTGACTTGTTAGGACCCTGCTATGATGGTTCCGCCCAACTGCCCCGCCCAAATGGTTCCTCCTGTACCCACAACATCATCATACACAATTCAGTGCTCTTCAGCTGGGCATGGCTTAGTGATACTGATTAGTGTGATTGAAAGTGTAAGATCATCCCAGCCCTCGATTACTGTGCTCCACAAGCAGGGTGAGCTTATAGAAACCATCTGTCACAGCAGCAGCCTCTGTTTGGAGCCCAGCACACAAGCTCACCATTTTTCATGTGGAAGAGACGTATTTACACTCTCAGTGAAGCTATGAGTGCTTTCAGGGGTAGAGCTTCTCCCGTGTTTCCCACCTGGTGGGGATTGTCTGCCCAATTGTGTTTCCTGCTTGGGGGCATTCAGGTTATGAGGGACTTAGGTGTGGAAGAAGGGCGAGCAGGCAAACGTGAAGGGCGAACACCAGGCTGCTGCTGCTGCTGCTGCAGATGGCCATGAAGTACGAGGATATTCGGGCTAGGTCCTGCAGCCACAGAGTGATCCATTGCCTTATTGACTTCTAAGAGGGAGGAGCCTCAATCTATGGTCCCCAATCATACTCAGAGGTACTTCATATTCCTGCCATGAGTGGAGATATCCTCTCAGGGTCCAGAGGGCATGGTGGAACAGTACCCAGAAGACTTCCTTTGCCAGGCCTATGTGGATATTCTTGATGATGGTCTGTTCCACTGACCAAGTTTAGAGCAGGATAGATGCCTCAGGCAGAGGGCTAGGATCAAGATTTTTTATTGTGTATCCTATTCAGTATAGTCATGTGAATGGGGAAATGTCTGGTGGTGTGTACAGCTTTATCAACTACACAGGCAGTCCTTGAGGAACACATCTTGGGGAGCAATGGGAAAGCAGCCAACTAAGGGTTGGTGCAGTGGGGTTGAGAAGTCAGACTTTGGCAGTCCCAAATTTAGGCCAGAAACCTGAGTGCAGCTCTGGAGTATCCAGGTGTTGTGTGAGAATGTTTCTGGGGACATGTGAATAAATGTCTTCTACCATATAGGGAATGGGCACACCCCAAAGTAAGGATACCACAAAAATCCAAGTTGGTGAACCAACAAATTATTTTATTGTTGTTAGTTATAGAAGAAGAAATGACTCAAAGATAAAGTTGTGACACCAAAACCCACCCCATCATTGCTGGCAGCTCTAGAAACCTGAAGTGCACTGCAGAACGTACAGTCAGTTTAATCAGAAAGGAAGTGTCTCTTTCAGGTTGCTCAGGTGGTCTGAGTTTCTTCCAAGGAGCTTGGCTGAATTCTGCTTCATTTATGTGGCTCAACTGGCCTGAGCCTCGTCTTTGTGGCTCAGCTTGTTTGAGATACACTCTGAGATGTCTTTACAGCTGATGTATGCTTGGGGAAGGAGAGGGACTAGTCAATTTCAGAGACTTCCTGAAGTTTTTTTGGAGTTATTTTCTTCCCAAGTTTAAGAAGCTTCCTTGAAGGATGGAATTTTTCACCTCTCTTTTAACAGCCATTGTCTTAACAAGCTTCTCTCCAAGTTGGAGGTTTTATATCAAAGGAAATTGTCATACAGGTATCAGGGTGATTGGGAGGCCTGAGGTATGGGCAAATCTGTATCAGATTGTGCCTTAACCAGACCTTCAATACCATCCTCCTCTTGATGCCTTTCCCATCACATATGAAAATAGAAACACTCTTCCAGTATCTGGTCCTACAGGGCCAGCCCCTTCAAAGTGCAGTAAGGATGGAATCCACAGTGTCTGGTGGCATATTGATGATGTCAGAACACAGAGGGTATGGGAGAGCCATGGTGGCCTATGGCTAGGTTAACTCTGTATCAGTGACGTCCTTATGAGATGTCATGGTGGCCTGTGGCTGAGTTAACCATGTATCGGTGACGTCCTTATGAGATGTCAGTGGGATCATCCAAGAAGGGACAGGCTCTAAGAACATACCCTGATGCTAAGGGCCTATTTGCAGCAAAGGTATCACTAAAAGTAAATGAATTTTTTACCTTCCTCCCACTCACCCTCACTTTTAACTGATTGACTGATGAAGACCTTGAACACTTGAAATTTCCATTACGTCCTGTATGGACAAGGTTGCTCTGTTGGTACAGATCATGCAGTGTTTTGTGTTCTCATTTTTTCCCCTCATTTTTTAAAGCAGAGGCGGCTAAACCTAACCTTAAATTCCTTAGATTGAGAATTCTTTGCTAGGGATTGGATGTAAGCACTGACTGCCATTTCATCTCGGAGGGCTAATGGCTGGATTTTATTGGCCCTTTGAGACGCCCTATCCTATTATTGTTGGAAGAGGGAGGTGCTTAAGTGTTTTTTAGCTTTATTTTATTTAATGTGTATGAGTGTTTTCCCTGTATGTATGTACTCTGCATGTGTTCCCGATGCTCACGTAATATCAGAAAAGGGAAGCAGAGCTCCTGGAACTGGAGTTATGGACCATTGTGAGCCACCATGCGAGTGCTGGGAACTGATCCAGGGTCCTCCTCTGCAAGTGCAACAAATGCTCTTAACTTCTGAACCGTCTTTCCAGCCCCTGATGTTGGAATTTTGATCAGGATTGAATTGAGTCTGCAGACTGCTTTTGGCAGTATGGCCATTATTACAGTTAACTTTGCTGATCTATGAGACTAGGGAGTCTCCATCTAGTGTCACTTTAAGCTTCTTCAGTGTTTAAAAATATTAATTGTAGACAACTTTCATTTGATTGACTAGGTTTATTCCAAGGTACTAAATTTTTTTACCATAAAGTTTAATTATTATCCATGTAAAAACTGAGTGAAAATTTTCTTTGAAAAAATCCATTGGACTTTGAAGACTGAAGCTATTTAGGAGAGGCAGGACCACTGGTAGGTTAAATTATCATATTTTATGTTCTGAAAATAATAGTTGTGGTGATATTGTGTTTGTGCTCTAACAAATACAGCTTGCCTGAAGATCAGAGGGTGGAGCAGGCCACTAGTTAGCCATAGAGGCCAGGTAGTGGTGACTCACACCTTTGATCCCAGCCCTTGGGATCTCATGCCTTTGATCCCAGTACTTGGAAGTCACTGGCCTTTAGTCCCAGCACTAATGAGGTGGAAACAGGAAGTAATATGCTGGGTGGAGAGAGGAATATAAGGCGGGAGGAGACAGGAGCATGACCCTTGGGTCTGAGGATTCTGTAGAGGTAAGAAGTCTCTCTAGTGACTGACTCCTTTACTTCTCAGCATTTACCCCAAAATATGACTCCAGGATTTTATTAGTAAGGCCAACTAGATTTACACTTTAAATAGTCCTATTTATAGGTTTATGGTAAACATACATTTCCTCCCAAGTGACTGAAAATATATATAAAACAAGAAAGGCAAAGAGTAAAGGTCTTCAATAATCTCTAAAAAGAAAACTTTCAGAAATACTCAAAATGACAAAAAGGAATGTTTAGATGGAATTTGAAATTCTTTTCAATTTTATCTTTTGCTCCATTTTTCAAAAATTTAAGTCTTTTTTGGGGGGGGACTTTCGAAACACGGTTTCTCTGTAACTTTGGAGGCTGTCCTGGAACTAGCTCTTGTAGACCAGGCTGGTCTCGAACTCACAGAGATCCACCTGCCTCTGCCTCCTGAGTACTGGGATCAAAGGCGTGTGCCACCACAGACTGGCTTACATCTTTTCATCACTTGTTGATAGTATTTTTTATTCTTTGAAAGTTTCATGCATTTACATAATATATATTGCTTTTGTCTGTCCACCACTAACAGAATAAGAGAGAGACTTATTCTTACTTGATGAATGCCTGACCTTAGCTTGCCTTGTTTCTCGCCAACTTTTCTAACTTAAATTATACCATGTGTCTTTTCCTATGCTTTGCCTCTTAGTGATTTATCTTTCTTAATTCTACATATCTTTCTTTCCTTCCTCTGTGGCTGGTTGCGTGACTGGGTGGCTGGACCCTAGCATTCTCTCTCCTCCTTTTCTCACTCCTAGCTCTTCCCTAGATTTCTTCTATTTATTCTCTCTGCCTCCAGCACCACCTATCCTTTCTCTTGCCTAGCTATTGGCCATTCAGCTCTTTATTAGAATAATCAGGTGTCTTATGCAGGCAAAGTAGCACAGCCTTACAGAGTTAAACGAATGCAAACTAAAACAATGCAACACATCATTAAACAAATATTTCATAGCATAAACAAATGTAACACATCTTAAAATAATATTCTATAACATTTGTTATTGGAAAGATACTGATTTTCTATGCTAATTTTTCATTTTCTTTGTTTTGTGTTTTGAGACAAAGTTTCACTGTGTAGTTCTGATTAAGCTAGAAGTTACTATGTGGACCAGGCTGGCCTCCACCTCACACATATTCCTCTTGCCTCTGCCTTCCAAGAAATGGGATTAGAGGCATATGTCACCACTCTGCTTGCATGTTAATTTTGAAATTGTGCCACCTTGATGAAAGTGTTTATCAGTTCTAAGAGTTTTCTGGTGGAGTCTTTAAAGTCGTATGCATAGAATCATATCATTTGAAGGTAAGAATACTTTCACTTCTTTCTATTTGTGTCCCTCTGGGACTTTAAGCACTGTATTAAATAAGAGTGGAGAAAGAGAACAACCTCGTCTTATCTCTGATTTTAGTGGATTTTTCCCCATTTAGTATAATGATGAGTGTTGTTTTGTTGTGTATAGCTTTTATTAGTTGAGGTATGATATTTATACTTATAACTTCTTCAGGACTTTTTTCATGAAGGGGTGTTGTTGTTTGTCTAAGGCCTGTTCTGCATCTTTTGGGATGATTATGTGATTTCTGTCCCTGAGTTCGTTTATTGATTTATATATGTTGAACAACCACTGCATCCTTAGAATGAAGCCAACTTGATCATGATAAATGGTATTTTTGAGGTTTCTTGAATTCTTTTTGTAAGTACTTTGTTGAGAAATTTTTGTATCTGTGTTCATCAGTAAGATTACCCACCATAGTCTTTGTATGTGTTTATCTGGATCTGATATCAGGGTAAAATTGGCTTTATGAAAGGATTTTGGCAGGGTACCTTTCTCTTCTTTTTATAAATTAGTTTGAGAAGCATTGGTATTTTTTTCAGTGTTCAGACATTTTAAACTAAATTTATTTATTTATTTTATATCCCCTCCTCTCCTCCTATCCCCTTTCCCACCTCCCTCCACCCACCTTCCAATCCACTCCTCCTCTGTTTCTGTTTAGGAAAGGGCAGTTCTCCCATGTGTATCAACAAAGGATGGCATATCAAGTTGCAGTAAAACTAAACACCTCCTCATGTATTAAGGCTGGGTAAGGCAACACAATATAATGAATATTGTCCTAAAAGATAGCAAAAGTAATACTCTTAGAAGTCCCCTGAGCAGGCTAAGCTATATAGCTGTCACATGCATACAGAGTTCCTAGTCCCATGTAGGCTCCTGGGTTGTTCACTCTGTGAATTCTATGAGCCCAAGTTAGTTGTTTCTGTGGATTTTCTTGTGACGTCCTTGACCCTTCTAGCTTTTACAATTCCTCCTGTCTTCATCAGGATTCCCTGAGCTCAGCCTAATGTTTGGTTGTGGACCTCTGCATGTTTCCATCAGTTACTGGATGAAGTTTCTCTGATGACAATTCTCTGATTGACAGGGTTGGTGTCTCAATCCCTCCACTAGAAGGCTTGCGTGGTCACAGGAGCTTGCCAGTTCAGGCTATGTATCCACTGTAGTTAGCAGTCTTAGCTGGGCTCATCCTTGTAGATTCCTGGAAGTTTATCTTGGACCAGGTTTCTACCAAACTCTGAAAATGTTCCCCCTTTTATCTCTTTCAGTACTCTCCTCCTCCATCCATACCCCAAACTTATCCCTCATGTTCCCATCTCCACCTGCCCACAGTCAACCCATGAGATGTCTTCTATTTCCCTTCCCAGGGAAAACCATGCATCCCCCGTTGAGCCTCTACCTACCTTCTCTGGGTCTGTGGATTGTAGCATGGTTATCCTTTACTTTACAGATAATATCCATTTTTGAGTGAGTACATACCATGTTTGTCTTTCTGGGTCTGGTTTACCTCACTCAGGATGTTTTATTTTAGTTACATCCATTTGCCTTCAAATTTCATAATGTCACTTTTAACTGCTTCATAATACTCCACTGTGTAAATGTACCATATTTTCTTTATCCATTCTTCAATAGAGGGACATCTTGGTTGTTTCCAGTTTCTGGCTATTATGAATAAAGTCTCTATTAACATAGTTGAACAAATGTCTCTGTGGTAGCATGGAGTGTCTTTTGGGTATATGCTCAACAGTGGTATAGCTGGATCTTGAAGTGGATCAATTCCCAATTTTCTGAGGAACTGCCATAATGATTTCCAAAGTGATTGTACAAGTTTGCATGTCCACCAGCATTGTAGGAGTGATTCCCTTGCTCTACATTCTCTCCAGCATGAGCTGTCACTTGTGTTTTTTATTTTAGCCATTCTGACAGGTGTAAAATGGAATCTCAGAGTCATTTGCATTTCCCTGATGCCTAAAGGTGCTGAACATCTCTTTAAGTGTTTCTCTGTCATTTGAGATTCTTTGTTGAGAATTCTCTGTCTAGATCTGTATCCCATTTTAATTAGTTTACTTGGTTTTTTGATGTCTAGTTTCTTGAGTTCTTTATATATTTTGGAAATCAGTCCTCTGTCAGATATGGGGTTGTATTGGTAGTTTTGGTTAATTTTTCTTCCAGTTTTCACCTCCTCCAATCATCATTATTTTTTACATATACTGATTTGGAGTTTGACTTACTTTTGTTTTTCAGGACTCTAATGTCCATCATTAAGTTGTCTGAGATATCACTTTTTTTATGGAGGCACTTGTAACTATAAACTTCATTCTTAGGGCTGCTTTCATTGTATCTCACAGGTTTTATTGTGTTGTGTTTTACTTTTCATTAGCGTCTATGAATTTTTTTATTTCACTTTTGATATTTTCCACAATTCATTCATCATTCTATAGCGTATTGTTTAATATCATGAGTTTGTAGAGTTGTTTTGTTTTGTTTTGCTTTTATTCTTCTCATTTTTTGCTCTTTTGAGGACCCATAACCAAGCTCCCAAATAAATCACCCATGAAGACTTTTTATTGTTTATTGAAAGGGGTAAACTAAACTCAAAGGCTTCGCTTTTAGAAATGAAGGGAACAGACCCTCGCTCAGCCCCTGCTTTAGCAGCCATGACAGACTACAGAAAAGACACGTAGGCCTCTGACACAAGGAAACTCCAGATCCTCTGGCCTCCTGGAGCCTAGGGCCAAAACTGAACACAAAGAAACTCCAGACCCCCCATCCCCAGCCTCCTAGATACATGGTTCCTGGGAACTGTTTGGCCACAAAGGAAACTCCATGAGTGACCAAAACCTCCACTGTAGTCTCCAGGATATAGTTCTGAAAACTATTGGTATCTATGTGCAACAAGCCACCTGCAAGTAACAAGACAATGCCATAAAAACCACAGAGTGTTCCCTCTTAGCACTGACCAATGAAAATAATTGGTACACAGGTATTTCATGACAAAATATGACCTTGAGAAATTCTCCTAATTGTTCCAAAATGTCAACCAATCAGTAATCCTCTAACTTTTGTCTTTAAAACCTAGCAGTAGGCTCCTCTGGCCCTGGCCCTGTGCTTGAGGTGAGTGGGGGCTCTGCTCATCCCCCTGTTTCCTTCTCCCTTGGTGTTCTCTATGCCTAGAGAGGACCTGCCCCACTGGAAAGGATCACCCTGAGTCTCTCCACACCCTCAGCCTTCAGTCCCCTCTGGCTCCTGCCCTGTGCTTGAGGTGAGTTGGGGCTCTGCTCTGGGCCTCAACTCCCAACATCCTCCTGCTGACCTCTCCCTGGGCATGCCCTGCACCTAGAAAGGACCCACCCCACCAGAAAGGATCACCCTGAGTCTGTCCACACCTCAGCCCTCAGTCCCCTCCAGCCCCTGCCCTGTTCTTGAGGTGAATGGGGGCTCCACTCTGGGTCCCAACTCCCGACACCCCTGCTTCCATCTTCCTGGGTGTTCCAACTGCCTAGAGAGGACCTGCCCCACCAGAAAGGATCACCCTGAGTCTGGCCATACCTCAGCCTTAGGTCCCCTCTGGCCCTGCTCTGATCTTGAGTCTTCAGTCCCCTCTGGTCTCTGCCTGTGCTTGAGAGTGTCTCAGACCCACCTACACCCATTGTGGTACCCATCGGAGCATTAGACCTGCTTGAAAGCACTGGAAGTGATCCTCAGACCCAAACACACCAGGAGAGGAAGAGACCCTACGAGCTCCCAACTGAAAGAAGGGATGGGAAGACAGCAAATATAGAAACACAGCCATCAACAGAAGAACCAGTATGACACCACCAGAGTCTAGAGACTCTACACCAGCAAGACCTGAAACATACCAACACAGATGAAACAGAAAAGAATGACCTTCAAAACAACATCCTGAAAGTGATAGAGGCGCTCAAAGAGATATGAGAAAATCCTTTAAAGAAATGGAAGAAAACACAAACCAAAGAATAGCAAGAAGTCAACAAATCTCTTAAAGAAAGCCAAGAAAAACAATCAAACAGATGAAGGAAACAATTCAAGCCATTCAAGACCTGAAAACTGAAATGGAGACGATAAAAAATCCACAAATTGAGGTAATACTGGAAGTAGAAAGCTGAATAAACAATCAGAACTACAGATGCAAAGCTTAACTAACAGAATACAAGAGATGGAAAACAGAATCTCATTCACTGAAGATAAACTAGAGGAAATAGATGCCATCGACAAAAGAAAGAATTAAATCCAGCAAATCCTTAACCACAAAATATTCCAGGAAATATGAGATCAGGAAAAGACCAAACCTAAGAATAATAGGTAAAGAAGAAGGCGAAGAAGCCCAGGTCTAATGGTACAGAAAACATATTCAACAAAAATCGTAGAAGAAAATTTTCCCAACCTGAAGAAGGAGATGCCTAGAAAGTAGAAGAAGCTTACTGAACACCAAATAGAACTGGACCAAAAAAAGTCCCTTGCCACATAATAATCAAAGCATCAAACATACAGAATAAAGAAAGAATACCTAAGAGCAGCAAAGGAAAAGGCTAAGTAACAAGCAAACCTATCAGAATTATACACGACTTCTCATGGAAACTATGAAAGCCAGAAGGTCTTGGATAGAGATGTTCTACAAACATTAAGAGATCATACAGATTCCAGCCTGATTTACTATGTACCCAGCAAACCTCTCATTCATCATAGAGAGGAAAGCAAAAGATTTCTTGACGACAAAACCAGATTTACACAGTCAATGATTCTACAATCCAGCCCTCCAGAAAGTTCTGAAGGAAAAACTCCAACCCAAGGTAAGAACTAATTCTTCAAACAGATGGCAATAGATAAATCACAAGTTATCAGAAGCTGAAATAGTAAAACTCACACAAAACATCACCAAAACGGACCCAAAGGTACAAGAATCGAATAGTCGATGGTCATTAATATCCCTTATATAAATGACTTTAATCAAAGCTCATAAAAAGACAGGCAACAGTGAATTGATGGCACAAAGACAGAATCCATCCTTCTTCTAAGACAAGAAGAAACATAATTAAAATTTTCAGCAGACAGATGTGCTGTATCTCTGGTGTTACAGTTTCAGAAAAGATTTCTTCTGGGAATCAAATGATAAGGATGTGCTAGTAGCTATATCGGATATTTAACAAAAATAGACTTTAAATCAAAGAACCAAAAGACATAGAAGGCTATTTTATTCATCATAGGAAAATCCATCAGGATGAAGTCTCAATTCCTGAACATATGCCAAAATACAAATACCCACATTCGTAAAAGAAATGTTACTGGAACACAAATCATATTAACTTCTACACACTTATACTGGGAGGCTTGTGTAATGAATTCCCACTCTCACCATCGATGTTGTAATACACCAGACAAGAAACTTAACAAAGAAACAATGGAACCAACAGAAGTTATGACCCAATTGGGCTAAGAGACATCTAGCTGTTCCATCCAAAGACAAAAAGAATATACCTTTCAGCGCTACATGGAACCTTCTCTAAGATCCCACCACATACTTGCAACAGCAATGTCGATATTACAAAAAAATTGGAATAACCCCTGTATCTTGTTGGACCACCACAGCTGTAAATTAGAAGTCAGCATCAACACAAATTGCACAGTAAAACACAATCTCACGGAAATTGAAATAATACCACTCACTACAGTTATCACCATCTGGGTGGAAGGAAGAATTAAAGAAAGAAAATCAAAGAGACTTCTAGAGGTATCAAGCGAGTAATGGCTTGGCTACAAGCAAGACATCCAAACAGTGATATGATAGATAACGCTGAAAAAGTTCTAAGAGGTGTAGAAGTTCATATCACTAAGCATGCCCATACGAGAGAGACTTCGAGAACTGCCATGCACACTAGGAGAATCTAACAGAATACCTGAAAGTGCCAGATGAAAAGAAGCAAAATCCACCTGTGAGAAAGTATGAGTAGACGCCGTGAAATAATCAAATTGAAAGCTAAAAATCAACAGTAAGTAGAAACAAAGAAACAAATACAAAGTAATCACCGAAACAAAAGATGAGCCTGAAAATCAACAGATAGACAAACCTTTATCCAACCTAACCAAAGACAGATATATTAATTAACAAAACTAGAATGAAAGGGGGACATAACAACACACTTTGGGAAACCAAACAATACTTTAAACCTTTACCCACTAAATTGGAAAATTTAAAGGAAATGGATGATTTTCAGATAGATATCACTTAATTAGAACATGAATAGATAAACAATTATGGAAAACAGATCTAAGAACCCTTAAAAGAATAAAAGCAGTCATAAAGTAAAGCCTTCCAACCAAAAAAAAGTCCAGGCTGATGGCTTCAGTGCAGAATTCTAATTAAAAAACTAAGGAAGAGCTAATGCATTACTACTCTTTTCAGAGCAAATTGTTCTACACATAGGGTAGCTGGTAAATGTTCTGCCAAATCTTTTTAACAGCTGCCAATTATCTTAGACTCAACCACATGAAGACACAACCAAGATAGGGAATTACAGACCAATCTCCCCTATGAACATTGGGATGTAAAATATCAAGAAAATACCACAAATTAGAATCCAAGAACAAAGAACAAGTAAAATCAGGTTATGCGGTAAAAGTAGGCTTCAATCCCAGGATGCAGGGATGGTCTGGCCATAACCACTCAACTTAATCCACATGATCATCTCACTAGGCACTGAAAAAACCATAATGATAAAACCATGAATTCTCTCATGATGAAGGTCTTGGAGAGATCTGGTGCATAACAGAACACACCTAAACATAATAAAGCCACATACAGCAAAACCAACAGCCAACATCAAACCGTAATATGGAGAAATCTGGTTCCATTTCTCTAAAATCAGAACAAGACAAGGATGCACATCCTCTAAGTTATCTCTTCAGTATTGCACGAGTTCTTTTTTTAAAAATCTTTTTGCTTATATTAATTTATTTATTTATTTATTATTTATTTTTGTTTGTAGGATAAGAAAATGTCATTGCTTCTATCACAAGGTCAGGGTAGCATCATGTGTCCCCGCTCCTTTCCTCCTCTGCCCAAGTCTCCCATCCCCCGTTACAGACCCCTTTCCCCACGGAGGGTGACGTGTGCCTCTCCACGGGGGTGTCCATAGTCTGTCATTTCATATAGGGCAGGGCCTAGACCCTTCCCCAAGAGTTCAGGGTGAGAGTGCACCTCACATTGTTCTATGGGAGTCCAGAGACCGTGTGTATACTTGGGATGGGTACTGATCTGCTGTCCAAGGCTCAATAGATTACCTAGGCCTCCTCACTGACACCCAGATTCAGGGGGTCTTGATCAGTCCCATGCTGGATTCCCAGGCTGATGCCTGGGATTCAAGAGTTAACCTTTGTCTGGTCAGCTGTTTCTGGGGTTAAACCAGCCCAGTCTTAATCCCTTTGATCATCAGTCCTCCTCTCTGTTACTGGCTTTCTTGAGTTCAGCTCAGTACTTAACCAGGGAGTCTGCCCTTCTTCGATCAGCCACTAAATGAAGTTTCTGTTTCCCAGACTCTCTGGCCATAGGATTGTAGGCTGGCACTCCCCAGATCTATGTCTAAAATCCATATATGAGAGAGTACATGCCATGTTTCTCTTTTTGTGACTGGGTTACCTCACTCAGGATGGTTTCTTCTAGTGTCATCCATTTGCCTGCGAATCTCATGATTCCATTATTTTTTTCTGCTGAATAGTACTCCATTGTGTAGATGTACCACATTTTCTCTATCCACTCTTCGGGTGAGGGACATCTAGGTTGCTTCCAAGTTCTGGCTATTACAAATAAAGCTGCTATGAACATAGTGGAACAGACATCTTTGTTGTATGAATGGGCATCTTTTGGATATATGCCTAAGAGTGGAGTTGCTGGGTCTTGTGGTAGGTTTATTCCCATTTTTCTGAGGAATCTCCATACTGATTTCCAAAGTGGCTGAACCAGTTGGCACTCCCACCAGCAATGGAGGAGTGTCCCCTTTCACCACATCCTCTCCAGCATAAATTGTCATTGGTGTTTTTGATTTTAGCCATTCTGACAGGAGTGAGATGGTATCTCAGAGTTGTTTTGATTTGCATTTCCTGGATGGCTAAGGATGTTGAGCACTTTCTCAAGTGCCTCTCAGCCATTTTAGACTCCTCTATTGAAAACTCTCTATTTAGTTCTGCAGCCCACTTTTTAATTGGGTCCTTTGCTGTTTTGGAGACTTGCTTCTTGAGTTCTTTGTAAATTTTGAGATCAACCCTCTGTCAGATGTGGGATTAGTGAATATTTTTTCCCATTCTGTGGGCTGCCTTTTTGTCTTGCTGACTGTGTCCTTTGCCTTACAGAAGCTTCTCAGTTTCAGTAGGTCCCATTTATTAATTGTTGATCTCACTGTCTGTGCTACTGGTGTTATGTTCAGGAAGCTGTCTCCTGTACCAATTCGTTCAAGGGTACCACCCACTTTCTCTTCTAAGAGGTTCAGTGTGGCTGGATTTATGTTGAGGTCTTTGATCCATTTGGACTTAAGTTTTGTGCATGGCGATAAACATGGATCGATCCGCATTCTTCTACATGCCAGTCTCCAATTATGCCAGCACCATTTGTTGAAGATGCTTTCTTTATTCCATTGTATATTTTTAGCTTCTTTGTCAAAGATCAGATGTTCGTACGTGTGTGGGTTAATACCCGGATTTTCAATTCGATTCCATTGGTCTACCTGTCTATTTTTGTGCCAATACCAAGCTGTTTTCAGGACTATAGCTCTATAATAGAGCTTGAGGTCAGGGATGGTGATGCCTCCGGACGTTGCCTTGTTGAACAGGGTTGTTTTGGCTATCCTGGGTCTTTTGTTTTTCCATACAAAATTGATTATTGTTCTTTCAAGGTCTGTGAAGAATTGTGCTGGGATTTTAATGGGGATAGCATTGAATCTGTAGATTGCTTTTGGCAGGATTGCCATTTTTACTACATTGATCCTACCTATCCAAGAGCATGGGAGATCTTTCCATTTTCTGAGGGCTTCTTTAATTTCTTTCTTTAAAGATTCAAAGTTCTTACGATACAGGTCTTTCACTTGTTTGGTTAGCGTTACCCCAAGGTATTTTATGTTGTTTGTGGCAATTGTAAAGGGTGATGTTTCTCTGATTTCTCTTTCAGCCCTTTTATCATCTGTATATAGTAGGGCTACTGATTTTCTTGAGTTGATCTTGTAGCCTGCCACTTTGCTGAAGGTGTTAATCAGCTGTAAGAGTTCCCTGGTAGAGTTCTTTGGGTCATTGATGTAAACTATCATATCGTCTGCAAACAGTGAAAGTTTGACTTCTTCCTTCCCAATTTGTATCCCCTTGATCCCCCTTTGTTGTCGTATGGCAATAGCTAGAACTTCAAGTACCATGTTGAAAAGGTATGGAGAGAGTGGACAGCCTTGTTTTGTTCCTGATTTTAGAGGAATTGCGTTGAGTTTCTGTCCATTTAGTTTGATGTTGGCTGTTGGTTTACTGTATATGGCTTTTATTATGTTTAAGTATGTCCCTGTTATCCCAGATCTCTCCAAGACCTTTATCATGAAGGGGTGTTGGATTTTGTCAAAGGCTTTTTCAGCATCTAGTGAGATGATCATGTGATTTTTGTTTTTCAGCTTGTTTATATGGTGGATTACGTTGATGGATTTTCGTATGTTGAACCATCCCTGCATCCCTGGGATGAAACCTACTTGATCGTGGTGAATGATTGTTTTGATGTGTTCTTGGATCCGATTTGCCAGTATTTTATTGAGTATTTTTGCATCAATGTTCATGAGGGATATTGGTCTGAAGTTCTCTTTCTTGGTTGTATCTTTGTGTGGCTTGGGGATCAAGGTTATTGAAGCCTCATAGAAAGAGTTTGGCAAAGACCCTTCTGCTTCTATTGTGTGGAACACTTTGAGAAGAATTGGTATAAGCTGTTCTTTGAATTTCTGGTAGAATTCTGCACTGAGGCCATCTGGACCTGGACTTTTTTTGGTTGGGAGACTTTTGATGACAGCTTCTATTTCCATAGGGGTTATAGGTCTATTTAAATTGCTTATCTGTTCTTGATTTAGTTTTGGCAAATGATAGCTGTCCAGGAAGTCATCCATTTCCTTTAAATTTTCGAATTTTGTGGAGTACAGGTTTTCAAAGTATGACCTAATGATTCTCTGGATTTCCTCAGAGTCTGTTGTTATGTCCCCCTTTTCATTTCTGATTTTGTTAATTTGCGTGTTCACTCTCTGCTGTTTGGTAAGTTTGGACAAAGGTTTGTCTATCTTGTTGATTTTCTCAAAGAACCAACTCTTCGTTGCATTGATTCTTTGTATTGTTTTCCTGGTTTCTACTTTGTTGATTTCAGCCCTCAATTTGATTATTTCCTGGCGTCTACTCCTCCTGGGGGAGTTTGCTTCTTTGTGTTCTAGAGCTTTTAGCTGTGATGTTAATTCTCTGGTATAACTGTTTTCCTGTTTCTTCATGTGAGCACTTAGTGCTATGAACTTCCCCCGTAGCACTGCTTTCAAAGTGTCCCATAGGTTTGGGTATGTTGTGTCTTCATTCTCATTGAATTCGAGGAAGTCTTTAATTTCTTTTTTATTTCCTCTTTGACCCAGGGATGGTGCAGTTGAGCATTATTCAATTTCCATGAGTTTGTAGGTTTTCTGCAATTTGTGTTGTTGTTGAATTCTAATTTTAAGGCATGGTGGTCTGATAAGATGCATGGAGTTATTCCAATTTTTTTGTAGCTGCTGAGGTTTGATATGTTGCCAAGTATGTGGTCGATTTTTGAGAAGGTTCCATGTGGTGGTGAGAAGAAGGTATATTCTTTTTTATGTGGATGAAATGTTCTATAGATATCTGTTAATCCCAGTTGGGTCATTACTTCTATTAGACCCTTTGCTTCTTTGTTGAGTTTCTGTCTGGTATTCTTGTCTAGTGGTGAGAGTGGTGTGTTGAAATCTCCCACTATAACTGTGTGGGGCTTTAGATGAGATTTAAGTTCTAATAATGTTTCTTTAACGAATGTGGATGCCTTTGTATTTGGGGCATAGATGTTCAGGATAGACACTTCATCTTGGTGGGTTTCACCTGTGATGAGTATGTAATGACCTCCTTCATCTCTTTTGATTGATTTTATTTTAAAGTCTAGTTTGTTAGATATTAGGATTGCTACCCCTGCTTGTTTCTTGGGTCCATTTGATTGAAAAATTTTTTCCCAACCTTTAACTCTCAGGTAATGTCTGTCTTTGAGGGTGAGGTGTGTTTCTTGTATGCAGCAGAAGGAAGGGTTCTGTCTTCGAATCCATTCTGCTAGTCTGTGTCTTTTTATGGGTGAGTTAAGGCCATTAATATTGAGGGATATTAATGACCATTGATTGCTCATCCTTCTTCGATTTGCGATGGTTGTTGTTGGTGGAATTATGGGTGGAATTTCACCCCTTTGTTCTTTTGGCTGTTGGTAGAGAGGGATTCTCTAATGCTTATGTTTTTCTGGTTGTAGTTAGCTTCCTTGGGTTGGAGTTTTCCTTCCAAAATTTTCTGTAGGGCTGGGTTAGTGGACACATATTGCTTGAATCTAGTTTTGTCATGGAATATCTTGTTTTCTCCGTCTATAGTGATTGAGAGCTTTGCCGGGTATAGTAGTCTGGGCTGGCATCCATGGTCTCTTAGTGTAGGTAGAATATCTATCCAGGACCTTCTGGCTTTCAGAGTTTCCATGGAGAAATCAGGTGTAATTCTGATAGGTCTGCCTTTATATGTTACTTGACCTTTTTCCTTAGCTGCTCTTAATATTCTTTCTTTATTCTGTATGTTTGGGGTCTTGATTATTATGTGGTGAGGGATTTTTTTGTGGTCCACTCTATTTGGTGTTCTGTAGGCTTCTTGTACCTTCATTGGCATGTCTTTCTTAAGGTTGGGAAAGTTTTCTTCTATGATTTTGTTGAATATGCCTTCTGCCCCTTTGAGGTGGATTTCTTCTCCTTCTTCTATACCTATTATTCTTAGGTTTGGTCTTTTCATGGTGTCCCATATTTCCTGGATGTTTTGTGTTAAGGATTTGTTGGATTTAAGGTTTTCTTTGGTTGATAAATCCATTTCTCCTAGTGTATCTTCAACACTTGAGATTCTCTCTTCCATCTCTTCTATTCTGTTGGTAATGCTTGTATTGGTAGTGCCTGACTGTTTGTCCAGCTTTTCTATTTTCTGCCTTTCTTCAGATTGTGTTTTTTTAATGTCTCTATTTCAGTTTTCAACCCTTGCAGTGTTTGCATTGCTTCTTGCAATTTTCTGTTTATCTTTTCGTCCGTTTGTTGCCTTTTATGAATTTTTTGGTTTGTTCTTTCTTCCATTTCTTGCATTTTTTGGTTTGCTTTTTGTTCCATTTCTTGCATTTTGTGCTTTGTTTCTTCTTCCATTTCCTGCCTTTTTTGGTTTGTTTCTTCTTCAATTTTTTTCATTTTTTGCTTTGTTTTTTCTACCATTTCTTGCATTTTTTGCTTCTGTTTCTTCTTCCATTTCCTGCCTTTTTTGGTTTGTTTCTTCTTCCAATTCTTGCATTTTTTGGTTTGTTTTTTCTTCCATTTCTTGCATTTTTTGGTTTGTTTTTTCTTCCATTTCTTTGAGGGATTTTCCTATATCCTCTTTTAGGGCCTCTATCATTTTCATGAAAGTGGTTTTAAGGTCGTTCTCTTCTGCTTCGTTCGCATTGGAATGTTGGAGTCTTGCTGGTGTGGAGTCTCTAGAATCTGGTGGTGTCATATTTGTTTTTCTGTTGCTGAGTGTGTTTTTGTATTGTCTCTTTCCCATCTCTTCTTCTAGTGGGTGCAGAAAGAGCCCCTTACTGGTCTGGGGAACCAGAGTTCCCTTTTGGTGGGTGCTAGCAAGTCCAATAATCTGGTGGTTCTTCTATTCCTTGTCCTCATTCTGGTCCCGTGGGTGGAGAAGAAGAACAGGAATCTGGGGCGCTTAGCCTCCTACCTGGTCCCCTGGACCCTATGCTGGGTCCTGTTGTACCTGGATCCAGAACAGCTACTCCCCTGGTCTCCCTGGCTCCCTCTGGTTTCCTGGTCTCGTTGGTGGGAGAGAAGACCTGGAGTCTGGGTGCTTGGCTCCCACCGGGATTGGGAGCTCTGTGCAGTTCCCAGGCGATCTCCAGGCACTGGAACACAGGCCGGAAGCCGGCCTGTTTACCTGATGCTGCCAGCAGGAACAGCTGCTTCCTGGACCTCCCAGCTCCTCCTGGTTTCCTGGTCTCCTTGGTGGAGAGAAGACCTGGAGTCTGGGGTGCTTGGCTCCCGTCCGGGATTGGGAGCTCTGCAGCAGTCTCAGATCTAGAGAAGACTGAAAGGCAGGCCTGGAAGCTGGTCTTCATACCTGATGCCGTACTTGAAGGTTCTTGATAGACACAAAACAAAAGGAGATCAAAGGATACAAATTGAAAGGAAGAAGTCAAATCCCTTCACTATTTGCAGACGATATGATAGTCTATGTAAGCTAACGAAGAAATAATTTTACTAGGGAACCTACAGCTGATAAAACCTTCATCAAAGTGGCAGGATACAAAATCAATTCAAAAAAATCAGTAGCTCTATTTACATAGATGATATGAGGGCTGAGAAAGAAAAAATCAGAGAAACATTACCCTTTACAATGGAGCTACAAACAAATTATAAAATATTCTGTAAGTCTAAATCAAACAGGTGAAAGATCTGCACAATGTTATTTTTTGAGTCTTAAAGAAAGAAATTAAAGAAGATAATCAGAAAATGGAGAAAGATCTCCCATGCTGCCGATAGGTAGGGATCAAATCGAAAATGGCAATCTTGACAAAAGTGTCTGAGCAGATTTATCCTGGGTCAACTTCAATAAATAAACAGCACAATTTTTTCAGATGGCCTTCGAAAGGACAACCTTCAAAATTTATGGAAAAACAAAAGACCCAGAAGAAGCAAACAACCCTCTGTAAAATAAGTTAGAACTTCAGGAGGAATCACCATCCCCTGCTCTTACTCTACTATAGAGACATAGTCCGAAAAATAAAGTCATGTATTGGCACAAACAGATGGTATAGACCAAAAATCTGGATAACACCTCCGACACTGTCCACACACCTTTAACACTGATCTTTTTGACTGTAGTTAAAATTATTCATTACAGAAAAGCAGAAAGACTAAAAATGGTGCTATATAATCTGGATGCTCACATGTAAAAGACAGCAGATATTTTCATATCTATCACTACACAAAACTGAAGTCCAAACAAGATCAAAGACCTCAAAGACAAATGACAGACTGAACCTCTTGAAAAGAAAGTGGGAAGTACTTAGAACAGATTTGTGACAGGTGAACGCTGAATATGAATATATCACAGTAGCTCAGAGCTGGACTGAGAGCTTGACAATTAATAAATGAATCTCTCCTGAAAGAGAAGTCAGCAAAGGCAAAAGGACACAGTCAGCAAGACAAACAAGTTGACTCAAGAATTTAGGAAAAGATATTCATTATTTGTCTACACCTTGATAAGAGGCTGGACTTCAAATTTTATAAAGAACTTCCAAGTCTCCAAACACCAAAGGATGATCCAATTAAAAAATGTAAGTACAGAACTACATAGATAATTTTACTAGAGAGTTCAAATGGCTAAGAGACACTTGGAGAAAGTGCTCAACATCCTTAGCTATCTGGGAAATGTGTAAATCAAACAACTTGATACCAACTCACTCCTGTCAGAACGACTAAACTCAAACCACCAATGGAATTTTGTAGGTTGTAGAGGATGTGGAGAAAGGGGAATACTGGTGGAGTGCCAACCAAAAGTAAAAGCTACCTTGGGAGACTTGGTATGGAGATTCTTCTGGAAATGGAAATCAGCCTACCACAAGATCTAATTGACTCTTAGGCATATACCCAAAAAGATGCCCATTCGTATGTCATGATGTCTGTTCCAACAAGTGTTCATAGCAGCATTATATGTATTAGCTAGATGCTGGATGCAGACCTAGATGCTCTACAACTGAAGGAGTGGATAGAGAAAAAATGTGGTACATTTACACAATAGAGTACTACCTAAGCATGAAAAAAATCCTGGATCCTTGAGATTTACAGGCAAATGGATGGTACTAGAAGGAATCCATTCTAGGTAAGCATGTGGTCTCTAAACAGCAGCGACAAACATAGTATGTGTTCATCTCATATATGGATTTTGGAGCATGGAACAGGGGATTTCCAGCCCACAATCCCTACCAGTTGAGTTTGGGAGGCAGGAGGACCGCTCAGAGAGCTATGCAGGGTAACCTGGAGAAGGATTATGGAGGAGAGATCTCCCTTGTTTGGATTTGGAGCATGGTGGTGGGGAGGGAGATGGAAGATGGAGAAAGAGGGGTGGAGAAAGAGGACGGGAGAGGAGGACATGAGGGAGCTGGGGAAGGGTTGAAGCTGGGAGCCAGAATAAATAGAGGAGAGGAGAGAGAGAGAGAGAGGATGAGGAGATACCACAACGATGAGGGTCGCCATTATAGGTTGGAGGAGAGATCGGGCACCAGTGAGGATCTCCTGGTTTTGCAAAAATGACACCAACTGGCATTAAGTATAAGCATGCTCCCAGTTACCGCCTCCTTGATGTTTCGAGAGATTGATGACTACACTTATCATCCCAGTGAGAGGACTAGAGCTGGAGGCCAGGGCACCCACAGCTAAACACTGGAACTGAACTCCTGGAACCCAGTTGCAGAGAGGAGTGTTGAGCAAAGGGACTCAAGACCTGGCTGGTAAGAACTCCACAGAGGCAGCTGACCTGAACAGGGGAGTGCATGGACAGGCTGATGACTGAGAGGCCAGCATGGGGACTGATACCAGGCTCCCACTAACCTTAGTGCTCGAGGAAGAGGCCCCGGCAATCTGGGGACCTGGTAGAGTAGATTACGCATTATTCCTAGCACTCAAATAGACTCTAGGAGCCCATTCCACATGAGGATGCTCTCTCAGCCTGGGACACATGGGGAGGACCTAGGGCCCTGCCCTGGATGATATGACAGGGACTCTGAAAATGGGGAGCAGAGGGGGATGGAGTGGGTGTTGGGGTCTGGAGGAATGGGGAGGGCTGGGGAGGAGAGGAGGAGAGGAACTCGAGAGTAATATGTATAAAAATTTAAATAAAATTATTATATAAAAAAAGAGAAAAACAAAACTAAAACCTAGCAGCAGACAGGGATCTCTCATTCCCTCTGGAGGGTGCTGCAGCAGCTAGCCGGGCAAGAGGGTTCCCATGGTCATGAAGCGATGAAATGGCTCAATCATGTACAACTTGGAAATCCTGTACTTTACACTGGTAGTGGGTCTGTCTTCTCCTGGTGGTCTCTGAGGTCTTGTTATTAACTTTCTGGGCACAACTGCTTGCAAATGCTTGGCCTTAGCTGGCTGCTGTTCTAGCCGAGCTTGTCATTTATTTGTGTTGTTTATTTATTATTTGTGATGACATTCCAGCTCCAGGTTGTCCGTCCTTCCACTTCTCCTCCTCTTCCCCACCCCTCCCCACCCTGCCCCGTCTACTCCTCAGGGGGTGACAAGGCTTCCTTCTGGGGACAGCAAGGTCATGGAGATAGACGTGTCGAGGAGGTATCCACACAATCCGGGCTGGGCATGCTCATCACCACCACATAGGGAGATGGGCTCCAAAAAAGCCATGTTCATGTACCTAGTTAGGTCCTCATCATCGTGAAGCATGGTTGACGAGTTCAAGCAGGACTTGATCTAAATATCAGGCCTAAATATAATTCTATTGTGGGAGGAGTCTACTGTGCCAAAAAAGCAGATGGCCTATCGACAGGTTCCCCGCTTTCTGAGGTCCACCAAGGCACTTCCTGTGACTTCCCAGCCTTTGATATGCAAGAGTGCCATCTGCCCTGACACCAGACCTTGAATTTCTGGTCTGACTCCTTGGGCAGGCACCTGTGACCTTGCCCAGCTAAGTGTGTGGGACCAGGTGGATATCTCTCCGCAGGCCCCTAGCGCAGGTCAGGCTCCCTAACCATCAGCCTTCACATTCAGAGGGCCTGGTTTGGTCCCATGCCGGTTCCCCAGCTGTCAGTCCAGAGTGGTAGGCTCCACCGAGTCTCTCAGTCAACTGCCACGTGGTTTTCCTCACCATGCTCTTGATCCCCCAGTAGCGTTACGTTAGTCCCCTTCCTCCCTCTCCTTCAAACTGAACATCCAGGAGCTCAGCCCAGTGCTTGGTCAACTGTGAGGTGCTTCCATCTACTCATAACACTGGATAGCAGGTTCTATGGGATGCCAGTTGGGGTAGTCACACTAATCTGATTACAGGAGAAAGAGCGGATTTAGGGCACCTCTGTCCTCCTATTGCTAGGAGTCTTAGCTGGGGGTCATCCTTTGCCGTATTCTCTGGGAATTTCTCTAGAACCAGGTTTCTCCCCATAACTCAATGGCTCGCTCTATCACAATATCTCTCTCTTCGTCGTGCTCTCCTCCTTGCCTTCCCTAACTTGGCCATGTATCGATCAATCTCATGTTCCCATCCCATCCCCTCCCAGTATACTCAGGTATCTTTAACAATTTCTCTCAAATCCTCTCCACATGTCCTCTAGGTCTCTCTCTTTTACCTAGCTTTTCTGGGTCGGTGGATTGTAGCCTCTAGCTAGATTTTCTTATCTTAAATTATCCCATCTACCTTTGCCTCTGGACTTTGTCTGTCTCTGCTGTCTCTAAATGTTACTTCTGCTCTTACTCATGATTTGCTGGTTCCCTGGATTCTACTTCTCCCTCGGCATCTTGGTTTATCTTGCTCCTTCTTCCCTCTTTCCTTCAGATTTCTCCTTCTATTTATTACCCGCTCTCAGCACCTCCTATACTTTCTCCTACCTCACTATTGACTGTTCAGCTTTTATTAGAACCAGAACAAAGCTTGTATTATAAGTAAAAGTAACATTAGTCGTACAGAGTTGGGTAAATAAACAATAAAGGAATGAAACACATCTTTGCATCATTAAAACAAATGTTTCACAGCCTGGAACAAATGTAGCTCACTTTAAATAATATTCCACAATGTAGTTTGTATAGGTTCTTTAGTTTTTCTTGCTGTTGATCAGGGTTTTAGCACTCCATTGTGTCTAGTGAGAACATTGCGAAATTATTTCAGTGTTACAATTTATTAGGACGTTTTTAGAGAAAATCTCTTGGACATTTTGAGAAAAATGAATTCAGTTTGATATATGTTGTTTTAGATGTCTAATTTGAATGCATGATAACTTTTTGATTGAAAATAGATTCTTCTCTCACACAATACACTTCAACCACAGTTTCTCCTCTATTTCTAAGCCACCCCTGTCCTCTCAGATCCACACTCTTCCATTTCTCTTCAGAAAAAAAAACCACAGGTCTCCAAGAAATGACAGCCAGACAGGACAAACAAGTTTCAACAAGACAGCAAGCTTCCTCCTATTGAGGCTCAGGCAACCCAAAAAGGAAGAAATGAGTCTCAAGACATGCAAAGATTCAGAGACACGCCCACCCCCACTGTTAGGGAGTCTCACAAAACACCAAGCTGTCAGCTGGCAGAGTGTACTCAGAGGACCTCTACCTGGTGCAGATTCATGCAGGCCCAGAAGTTTGGTGCTGGCTTCAGTCTCCTTGCAAGCTGCCAAGATGAGCCTCTGCTTTAGTTGACTCAGTAGCTATGTGTAGGTTCTCCTAAGGGTATCCTCCATCCCCTCTGACTCCTACAGTCTTTCCTCCCCTTCTTCCATTTTGACTCTTCTATGATGAAATCGAGAATTCAAATGTTTCTCTACTTATGTTTTGTCAAGCACCACTTGGGAGCGTTCTGGTGAAAGTAGGAGTACCGAAGCTACACATTACTATTGTGCTGGGCTTCTATTATGCCTATGAAGGATTATTGCGATTGAGTACTTAAAATGATGTAGAAAGACCCATCTTAATTGTGGGCGGAATCATTCCCTTGGTAGTGGCTCCTAAAACTTACAAATGGAGACAGGCAGAGCTTAGGCACTGGTATGTATGCAGTCGCCTCTCTCTGTTTCCTTATTGGAGGTGCCATATGTAACCGTCCTTGCTCTAAGCCTTGGCTACTTGTGATTTACCCCTTCTATGATGGACTATCACATGTTAGAGTAGCAACTAAAAAAGTAAGCTTATTAATCTTTTAAGTTGCCTTGGCAGAATAGCATTTTTTTTTCTTTATCATTTTTTATTTTGATTTTGAATAGTTTGTTTTACATGTCAATCCCAGTTCCTCTCCCTTCCTCCCTCCTGCACTCCCCTTCCCCCAGCCTCCCACCACTATTGCCAAATCCTTCCACATAGGGGATATCTAGAGTCTGTCATTTTACTCTGGTAGGGTCCAGGCACTCCCCTAAGAGTCCAGGCTGAGAGAGCATCCTCTTTTGTGCTATAGGCACACGATGACTGTTTGTATTCCAGGGATAGAACACTGATCCACAGCTCAGGGCCCCATAGGTTGCCCAGGCCCTCTCACTGACACTCCACATTTGGGGTCCAGATCAGTCCCATGCTGGCCTCCCACTGTCGGTCTGGGGTCCAAGAGCTCTCCCCTGTTCAGATCAGCTGTCTCTGCTGGTTTTGCTAGCCAATTTCTTTTGGCAGAGTATTTTTGGGTCAGTATTTTACGTGTGTGCATGTGTGTGCATATGTTTATTAAGAAGTCATGTGTGTGGAGGTCAAAAGATAACTTATGGAGTTAGTCCTATCATTTCACCTTTGTGGGCTTCAGGGTTCAAACTCAAGTGATCATGCTGCATACACACAAACATTTTTACCTGATGAGACACCTCAAATGTTCCAGCACCTACCCTTTCCCCCTTTTGGAGACAGGGTCTTTTCTAAATAGTTCTAGCTATCCTGGGATTCGCTATGCAGACCAGAGCTGGGCTTGGAAGTCTCACAGAACTCATGACTTGCCTCTGTTTCTTGAGTGCTAGGACTAAAGGTGTATGCCACCGAGCCCAGAACTCGGCCCTTGCAACTAAGTACTTCACCACAGAAAAAAAGCCTTAAGACAGTTTAATTACAATAGGACAAAGGGAAGGGGTTCTTGTGTGGCTTTGTCTGTTTGGTGTTCCTAACTGCCTCTTTTATCTAGATTGGCATCTCTTCCTTTTGACATCGGGAATATTCTTGATGATTTTGTTAAAAGTATTTTTCTATAACTTTTGATTTGCTTTTTCCCTTCTTTATTTCTATACATGATTCTTAGATTTTGTGATTTTTTATTTTCAAGATAGTTTATTTTCAAAATGGGTCACAACATTAGCTTTTTGGTCCACTCTTGCCAAATGTACAAGCCAGCAAAATGCTTGCTCAGTAGCTGAGGGCAACAACGATAGTATCATGTCTGAAAAGTGATAAAGTCCATAGAAAACAAATATTCAAAGTTTCCACAGGAACAACAGGTAAGTGTGAGCCCATCTCCTCGCCTTCCATGCTGCATATTGCAAAGACATTCCAAAATCCAGCTTGATAATTAAGCTAAATGGTCCCCCCAAATCCCTTAATTCAAGCTAAATTTGCAGGTAAGAACTTCTGCAAAGAATAGCATCTACATATTGATACTAGCAGAAGCAGCTGCGGCCGCTGAGTGATGGTTCATCCCACTCTCCTGGGTGTCACAAGACATGGAGCAGAGTGCCGGCATCCTGCTCCTCCACTTCAGTGGGAAGCTGATCTGCTTCACATGAGCTGCCACATTGGCCCTGACATCACATACAAGGCCTCGGAACCTGTTAGGTGCACATAGCAGCAACAGTGTATGTCTGTTGTTTTCTAAAGAGCATCCAATCACCCACATGTATTTCAGGTTACAGCGCCACCCTCCATCCGGGGTCATGGCCATCAAGCACGTTGGTCCCCAGATGCTGATGGGTAATACTAATGTCTGGAAGTTTGGGTCTCTTCTGGCAGTGGTAAGCTTCACATGGGCATGATCATAAAAGAATGCAGTTAAATGACTCATACACTCAACATCAGGTGCAATACACGAAGGTTTGCTCACTGACTCATCTTTCATCAGAGCCCATCTGCTCCTTCCCTGATTTTTTTGGCAATGATGTTGACTTCGCCAGTGAAAGCTGAGGCGACAGACTGCCTGGCTCAGCTATAACTTTGCCTCCAGAGTCTGACGGAAGGCTACTTGTCCAGAGCTGGATTGATAACACTGGTGATCTCTTCAAATTTAAGCTCTGTATTCCCTCAGATCCAGGAACCACTCACCAACACACAGTATACATGCTGAAACTAACTTCTGTCCCCATGCCAAAGACACAGCGGGGCATCCCCAGGCCTGAAGAAGGTCTCAGGATCACTACATCCATCACTGCCCATGGAAGCTGACACTGATGACATCATATTTTACTTTTGCCTGCTCCAAGAGAAGCTCAGGTTCTGAGTGTGGCACCAAACTTAACATTGAGGCGACAAACTGCTTTTAATCGTTTGTGTGTAACTACAAAACTAACTTGGCTCTCTTTGGATGTTCTCACACTCTCATCAACCTAGTTCCTCGTCATGTCAGCCACAGCCCTGACTCACTGGGCCATGACATACTTGATCTGAGTATATACACTTAGTTTACAAGGATTTGCAGCAGATTTATTTTCTCAGAGGCACCCCAAGCCCCTGAACCAACTGTGCCTAGTTTTAGATGCCTGTCACAAAACCTGTCTCAATGTGAAGGTGTGTCAGTGTTCAATATGGCTCTGCTGCATAAAAGTGAGTTATTCCAGGAAAGGCTTTTAATGTCTTAGGTGTTTTCTTCAGAATGTCTCCAAGGTCTACATAAAAAAAAGCATCCTTTGTCAACAGAGGAATAGACTTCATTCACCTGGCTCAGAATGTCCTTGGCAGTAAAGCCTTCAATGGAGAGGCGCAGTCAAGCTCTTCCTTATTGAAGGCTGCTTATGGCTCCCTGCCTGTCTCCACAAAAACAAAAACAAACAAACAAAAAAAACAAGAATTAAACAATGTCAACAAAAAAAACTCTAGAGATGGGATTCAATTATTGCCTGCTCCTCCTGTACGCCATCTAAGAACTCCAGAACTGTCTCCTTGGAGCAGGAAGTGTTCCCACAGCACACAGATGCTGTTGAGCCAGCCCCATGGAGACACTGCGGCTCAACCCCTAAGGGAGAGCTCCGGGCCTCAGCCGTCAGCAACAGGCCAGCCGCCTCGTCGAGCTCGCCATGGGACGCTGGCTCCTGAGGAGCTTGAGCTGCCGAAGTGGAGGCAGACAGCGTGGCCACTGCAGGGACTGACCTTGTGGGGTTTTTTGATTTATTTATTATGCAATGTGTGTCTGTCTGCATGTAACTCTGCAGGCCAGAAGAGGCACCTTAGATCTCAGCCATGGATGGTTGTGAGCCACTATGTATGTTGAATTGAATTGCACCCCTTAGAAGATAGTCAGTGCTCTTAACTACTGAGCCATCTTTCCAGCCCAGATTTGTTTTTTGTATAGTGACCCAAATATTTTGAAAATCCCTTTCCTCATACCTTCTTATTAACTTATCTTTTGTCTTTTTGTTGTAATATTCAATTCTTTCAGGTTTATTTTCCCAGCCTATTCATTCATTCATTCTTTCATTCATTCTATTGGTGAGACTTTCCAAGATATTTTTTGGCTTGACCTAGAGTTTTTAATTTCTAGAATTTCAGGTTGGTTTTACTTCAGCATTTCTATTGCCTCCTTGAATTGTTTTATATTTCTTATCAGCTATCTGAATTCTCTTGGGGATTTGTTCAGGAATTTATATCTCCTTTGATCTTTTGAGCACATTTGTAATCATTTAAAATATTTGTAATTTTATCTAATTCACTCTGGGGAAATGAGAACAAAATACAGATGTTTCTCTTAAAGGGTTAGTCAAGAAAAGTTTCATTTAAATAAATAAAGAAGTCACCTGGCAGTAGTCTACATTCCTTTAATGTTTTAAATCAAAGTATGCACTCAAGTTTCATTTCAGGAACTGCAGCACACATAATAGCTAGTTGTGTGAGAATGTGTAGTTGAGTTCTGAATACTCAAAATGAGAAACACCTTTGCATTAGGAACAAAACCCAGCAAGATCCCCATTGCTTTGAAAGCTTGATTTAGCATGATTACATATCTCCTTCTACCAAATAAAACATTTTGTCTGCCGAAATACTTTATATTATATGTCATTCCTTTTTTAAATTTAAATTAGAAAAACATGTTTCCAAATGTAAATCCCAGCTCTCTCTATCCCAGCCGCACTTCACTCACCACCCCAGCTCGTCTTGACATCTTTCAGGGAGGGTGAGGGCTCTCCTTGGGGGGATTCCAAAGTATGTCAGCTTCATCCAGGGCAGCCCAGGCCCTTCCTCATGCAGTCCAGGCTGAGAGCATCCTCTATCAATGGGCTCCCAAAGATCATTCATAAACTCAAGTTAAACACGGATCTACTACCCAAGGCCCCAGAGGATTTCTGTGGCCTCCTCACTAGCATTAGTATCTCATGTGGAGTTTGATCAGGTCCCCTGTTGGCCTGTGCATCAGTCTGGGGTTCAAGAGCCTTCCCCTCAACTTCAGCTGGCTGTCTTGTGGGTTTCACATCATGGTCTTGACCCTTGGCTCATCACTCTCCACCTTCTGTCGCTGGTTCCCAGGGGGTCAGGTGAAAATATTTGTGGGTATCTGTCTCTGCTTCCATCAGTCACTGGATGAAGGTTCTAGGATGGCATATAAGGTAGTCATCAACCTTACCATCAACAAGGTGGAGGGAAATTAATGGGGGCCCTTCACGGTTACTTAGTTTTCTCCAGTTGGAAAAGGCCCTTGTAGATCTTTGGAAATCTCACTGGTGTCAGCCTTCTCCCCAAGCCTTATAATGACTCAATCTATTATGGTATCTCTCTCATCCCTAGTCCTCTCTATTCTTACCCCCGACCTTGTCCTTCTGTGCTCCCATGCCTTCTTCTCCCCTCCCTTCTCTTATCCCCTCTGTCTCTTTTCCTGATCCCCCCCCCCCGTGTTCCCATCTGCTCAGAGATCTCTCGCCTTTCCACTTCTTCGGGGATATAATGCATCTCTCTAGAAACTCTGTTTCCTCAGACTCACTGGCCCTGTGATTGTAGGCTGACACTTCGGGATCCATATTCCAAAATCCATATATGAGCAGGCAGCAACATGTTTGTCTTTGTGACTGGTTGAGCCTCACCAGGATGGTTTCTCTAGCGCCATCTATTTGCTCTGCAAATCTCAAGATTTATTAAGCTTTTTTTCCTGCTGAATAGTACGCCATTGTGTAAATGTACTCACATTTTCTCTATCCACTTTTCAGTTGTGGGGCTTCACAAGTTGCTTCCCCAGGATCTAGAACAGTTGGCAGAATAATGCCAAGTAAGTGAACATAGTGGACAGAAATCCTTGTTGCATGAATGGGCATCTTTTGGCTATATGCCTAAGAGTGGAATTGCTGGGTCTTGTAGACTGATTCCTGCTTCCTTTCCTGGGAGGAATCTCCATACTGATTTCCAAAAGTAATGCCAAAGCCAGACTCCCACCAGCAGTGGAGGAGTGTTCCCTTTCTTCCACATCCTCTCCAGCATAAGCTGTCATTGGTGTTTTTGATTTCAGCTGATTCTGACAGGAGTAAGATGATATCTCAGGTTGCTTTGATTTGTGCTTCTCAATGGATAATGATGTTGAGCACTTTCTTCAAGTGTGTCTCAGCCATTTTAAACTCCTCTACTGAGAATTCTGCTTTCCAGTTCAGTCCTCCACTTTTTAATTGTGTCTGTTGG